>NC_135569.1:2530399-2622899 GCF_964340395.1 Glandiceps talaboti
CTAACGCGCGTGCGTACTACCACGAAGAGTTAAAATGTTTCTGAAATACTACATGACTTAAACAAATTTCATGCCTAAACTGTCAGCCTACACATTTGCCTGCAGCAAACTTTACCCGCGAAAATGTCAACTCACATCGATTTTAGGTTTTGATATTTTTATGAGGAAATATAGTAAAATAATTCGTAAGAAAATGAAATAAAGTGTACAAAAAAGAAACTTACTTTTCGTTAGTTACTAGCTTATATTGAAAGTGTGGTTACCGAGTCAGATGTTACGGAACGTTTACCGTAGAAGAGTGTCTTCAATTGAGCACAGATCACGAGTGGTTTTCGTCACACTGTAGAGTTTCGGATCGGCGCATTCATACATCAGATAGCCTGTCATTGCATATACGGAAGAAAGGCTTTGTTAGTTCCCGTCCGTGGCTTTTAATGCATCTTATAATTATTTGAAAGAAGGGCTCTGTCAGTTGCTATAAACTAGACAGTAATCGTGTTAGTGTAGTTGGTCCCTTGACAGATAACGTGTTAGTTTACGTTCGTTATGTCTTTGCTTAACCGTGGGCGTTTTGTGGCCTTTCCACACCTTAGAAAAACTCTTTCTTTTCCTCCTATTTCATTATAAATACTCTATATTGAGGAGTAAATAACGGCTATTAGGTTTTCTATCACTGCAATTTATGTCAAGGTCTTTCTAAGAGTTTACGTTTAGAATATGTACCTGGGCTAATTTTATATCTTATTTTCATTTCAACCAATTTACTAATACGGCAATGACGAAATACGCGATAATTTTGTGTGCTGTTCACATGATGACTCTGCGTTCTTTTGAAAGGGGGTGCTGGGAAAGAGTCTGATCACAAAAATACGACTGGAGAATTCGTGTAAAAAATAGACATTCTTGATGTTGTAAACCATCTTAGGATATTAGAAAACTATATTTCAAGTTGTACGACGCATTGCACGTTACTGTTCAGTGGCTCTGTTTGATGCAACCACACATAAATCGATATGATAAGAAACTACACATGTTGCACTTTAACACCGTAAGATTCAATAAATACAGTTTCATTTGACATTCTGTCTAAATGGAATGTGCCACCATATTCGAACATCTAAGCAGACAACAAATCATTGGCGCCCATGTGCGTGTGTCTAGTTGCAGTATGTTTTTAAAAAGCGTACTTAATTCAAACTAAATGTAGCAAGCAATCGCCGTCTTGCTATCTTAAAGCGTAGCATATAATGTTTCCTATCGGTTTCTGCATGGTTTGATCAAACACAGCAAGTGCACGGTAATCTGGAACGTGCTGTAACACGATCAGGTTTTAGTTCTGGATACACAAGCACTAGGGACATCTACTTTATTACTCAAGACTTTTGCATATCATCACAAATATCTTCCATGTTTGTGAATATTTAATAATTCGAAAATAAACTTTGACGATCAACGGAGAAACAAAAGGAAATTTAATTTTTAAAAAGTGGCATATGGTCGTCAACATGCTATTGTTACATCAATAATCTAGTAGAAGGTCAAACTTAACGGACAGATAAATATTTCAAAACGTTAAACATGCACTCTGGTAATTTCTGCTGTACTGATAAAATCGCTTCATAAATAAAATAATAACATGTATTAGAAACATACCCCACAATTGCTAGTCATAGGGACAAGGTTTGTTTATATTTTGACTGTTCATGCTAAATATATTTTTAATTGTCACAGCTTGCTAATACAAACAACGACATGGCAATCGATATACATGATATAAAAGAAGTTAATTAAAATAGTTCACATTTTAATTAACCCTTTGCTGACGAGAGATAATTGAAATCAACATTGACGATTCTAGAGCAGGTGAAACTAACGTCTATTTTGAAATTCGAGGAAATTGACGGAACTAAATGTCGTCTGGCTGAACAAAAATCTTACTAAAATTGTCACATTTGATCGTCTGGTTGGACAAAATGCTATTTTTACATTTTATCGTCTGACTGAACAAATATCTTACTAACTACTCCAATGTATACATACATACATACATACGTACGTACGTACGTATGTACGCATGTACGTATGTACGTATGCACGTATGTATGTATGTATGTATGTATGTATGTATGTATGTATGTATGTATGTATGTATGTATGTATGTATGTATTCACAGTAAAGCTAAATATAACTAAAGCAATCTATACAAATTTTGGCGCTAATTTCGCTAACATATACCCATCACGTAAACGTCACAGATCTGTAAATTCCCATATTGCGGAACAAGGTATAGAATTTGAATTGATTGTTGATAATAGTGATTAATTGCGTTGATGACAAATCACTACAGTAGGGTACAATAGGGTCAGAAGAATGCTGTAAACGAAAGTAATATCACTACATTTATTTAACTGAATTGATGTAAATAAACCTGTGTACAGACATTCAGTACGCCAAAGTACACACTTACCATTATTTCTGTAATAAAATACTGTCATTAAGTGTTATGTTTTGATTTCATTAATGAAGTCTAGAAGAATAATAAAAAAGTGAAATGGACATCCGAAAAGACACCCTTGCTATATTGTCGATTTCAATCTGCTGGCAATTGTTATTGGAAAATCACCGTTTTACGACATTATAAATGAAATAGACACATGCGCTACGTGTAGAAAATTTACTTCCAATAAACGTTCATATTTTTCACAATTTTCTCCAAAAATAAGTTCGTTTTCATTTTCAAAAAGTCTTGCTGCTGCATGAGTGTAGCGATTTTGCTTTACAACGGAGGCAGTCTATATTTTTCACATTTAAAAAAATAAAATAGAGACATGTGCTACTACGTGTACAATTTTCGAGAAAAAAAAAATTGCAAGATAGACACACTTGTTACTACCCGTTGTAGATTGCTTAGAATAACACCCATTCATATGTACATTTTTGCATACTTTTTATGATTTTACTTTAAATGGACACGGTCCATATTTTTTCACATCTCTTTCAACAATGAGACCATTCCGTAAAACATTTGTAAATATTTACTGCCAGTTGAAATCAACCCTTTTTTGGGAAAATATTGAATGTTTGATAACTTGCCAGTTACAAATGGGAGCTCCAGATCTTCACACGCTTTAGCTTTGTGTAGTAGTATTCTATTCGCCGCTACTGATGTTTTCACTTTTAGCTAGCAGGTACAGGCCTAAAGTAGGACAAACTTAAATTGCTTGACGTACATATAGCAAGATCACAGAGAGACTGAAAAAATAAATTCAGTGAAACAAACAACATTTTAAGTTAATATCAACGATATAAATTCAAACAATCCTATGAACGTTAAGTAACCATGCATTGTACCGACACTTGCATCAGAAACAACTAGTTGTCAAGGTGAAAAAAAATTGAGCATTTTCGTAAAAACAAAACAAACATGTTTGCATGGAGCATACCGTTTTGGTTCAGTTAACTTGACGTACACATTTACTTATCCGTGTTGTCACAAATTTGATTAAAGTCAGCAGTTTGAAGGACTGTCTTCAACATTGACACGTCAATGATCTTGATGTTCGGAGACCTGGAGAAACAAACAACGATAACTCAAAGTGATACACAGTCTTTTGGAATGTAGTCAAAGTACAGGCGTCTATTGCACAGCGGCACAAAGTACAAGTCTGAAAAAAAATCAATACATGATATATTTAATGTCACAGGCTGAAGTAATATTATCTACCTCTTTTCTCAAGCAAAGTGCATTGAACAGAAATGCAGCCAGTCTTTGCGACATATCGTTATCTACATGAAGCATTATCTCTTATATACTTTACATAGATAGGAGGAGAGTAAAATAGTGTGGAATGTACCTTTTTATGATATTGATCAAAATATTTACATTTCAAAGGGAAATGAAAGTCGTCCTCCATCTCATCAAGGTCACAGGGCACAAATACATTGATTCAATATTGCTTTTTCTACAAGATTCATCTATGAAGGAATGACCTAAGTATGTTAAAACGTGTAACCACCATTTAACTACAACAACTTTATCAACAAAGACAAGAAACAACAAAAACCAACAACAACAACAACAACAACAACAACAACGACGACGACGACGACGAAAAATAGTGATTATTTTATTGTATTTAGATTTGATGTAAACTGTACAAGATTCATCAAGACTTGATACCGCCATTTGAGATAACTGCATTATATATATATATATATATATATATATATATATATATATATATATATATATATATATATATATATATATATATATATATATATATATATATATATATATATATATTTACAAAACATTTTGACAAATAAATTGACATTAGGTACTTCTTAAAATCTTGTGCATTCCACACTTAGTATAAACCACAAATTTCCAATAAATTTGCAAATTTCGCTAACCGACGGAATTCGAGTCATTCTGATAAAGCATATTACAGCATTTTTTGTTCATCTGTAACTTGGCATATTTACAAGCTTGCCATAGAATTTCTTATATTTTGCAGTTTCAAGTCGATAGGGTACCTTTGGGATTCAATACTTTGTATATTAAATTTGATTTCCTATCAATGCAGCAATCGCACTATGATAGGAGAATGCGTTTCTGTTGATATAGCTAGCCAAGTATTCACACTTCAGTAGAGCAAACGTCATTGATAATAACCTAACAAGTATTACATACTTCCGTCGATAAGGGAGAAAAACTCAGAAAATGTGTTAGATATCTGACAACCGATGGGTTATTAACAAGGAAAATTTCCATTGTTATTTAAAAGGTTATTTTTGGCTTAAACGTATATAGACTGATTTATTTTTCATTTTGCTTGTCCTGTGATGTTGAGCATTTTTCATTTCCATACCAATGACATTTACTTCGCGTATATGTATTAAATTTCATTCATACTACATATGAAAAAGTGCCTTGTATTTGATAACTACACAACTTAATTTTTAAGCCTTGTTATTACTATTTTACGTCGTCTTATTGACCTAAATATGCTGCCCATACATAATCTAGAAGTATAGTAAATTTCTTTCAGTAATTAAAATGGATGACAGGTAACAATATAACTATAAGACAGTATTATTTATGAAAAACGAACCGAACTCTTCCGTTTCATGTTTTCCAGCCAAAGGTAATATTCGAACAAAAATTCTTTGCGTTTCTTGAATTTCTAAGTTTAATGCTAAACTCATCTAATGGCTATAGTCTTTGTGATGTCAAAAATTTTGATGTGAAAGTGATTCCAAATCAATAAATTGATATAACATTTTGATATAAAGGTGACACTTGTTAAATCTACAACAAATCTTGCTTTTCTGTAACTTTTTGGCATTTCTATTTCGACCCAAATCATATCATCAAACCTTATTAATGAATTGATGAAGCAATTTGACATAAAAGTGGCGAAATCTGCAGATTGCAAAGAAGGTATTGTTCACATTCTTTATCACATTTTCTGGGACAAACAGTATAATCACTAATACGCAGGCTCGGAAACGGGACATTTCCACATCATTTCCACAAGGCAGACAAGCAACTTGACTTACTTATCTATACAATGAGCTGCTGTCAGACATTAATTGACAAGTTTTGACGATTTCATTGATCAGATTAGTAGAAGGTAACGACTTTTTATTTTTTGTTAAAACTGTGATAAATGTTAAAATGAAACAGTTACACCCGACCTTGGTTATTGTATAAGGCTATCACGTAGAAGGAAATAGGGATAGATAGGGACTTCACTGATATCGAAAGTGGTTGAGAAAAAAATGATGGAATCACCAGAATATTGAACGAGAAGACTCGGTGTTTAATCGGTAACAAAGGCCATTTGCACATCCTTACGTTACAACTCTGAAACTGCACCTGATTCAAACGGCTTATGTTGTCTAATTACGTGTGAGGCTGTTCTCACCTCAGGTTCCTGTATTGTCAGTGACAGTGCAGTGACTGGTGGGTAGAACATGTACGACATATTAACGTTGTATGTGCCTTGCAAATACAAGTTTTAAACTTCGGCTGTAATTTGATTCAAGGCAACTCTAACTCATTCTCAGTTAAATACAAAGAGAAAATTAGGGACGACCGTACAAAGTTTTGAATTAAGCCATTTTAGAATTATGGTTACCAAGAACTGCTTTAATTTTAAACGATTGTCAATTCCCTTGAAAATAAGACAGTGAATCCTAAATTCATACATCAAAAGGAACAGGGACAAGCTTTATGGTAAATTTTGGAGAGATTTAAGAACTACCATTTCAAGAAAACTGGTCCCAGAGGCGCGATAGAGCGTCAACTTAAGCTTATGTGTTGTTGCTAATATTTTAAATTGTACAAATTTCTTTTTTGTTGACAGATTGCTGTTTAGTTGACGGAGCAGATATCAAAATGGCCGAGCCGTCGCACAAGACGTTAGCTGACAGGACGGTTCTCAATGAAGGCACTGAGGAAGAAATTGTAAGTACACAAAACTTTAATAGACACCTCTTCCCGCCAAAATCTATAACGAGGAAGAGCACGACATTCAATTCAATAAGATTAAAATAAAATTAAATAGAAATAAATCATAAATGAGCAAATGGAAAAACCCTTGTAATTTGTCCACTAAAACTCAATCCTTTCCAATACTCCAATTTATTGTATCCGCCATCTTGTTTTCATCTCGCAGTTGAAGACATTTTGGCAGCCATTTTGATAAATCTGATTGGAGCAATTTGACCATTTTATTTGAATTCAAAGGTTTTCTGTCATTCCTGAATTAAATCAGTCAACTGTTCTGTGTACAAGCTTGAATAAACTCTTCATTGGTGTATTGTTGAGATGTGTGTTTTGATTATTCATCATTATGCCATGCATTGTTAATTCACATGTTACGAGCAGCTGATAGTATCTGACTTGTACAATTCAACAAATGTGATAAATGCATTTTTGATGCTCATAAGTATTTCATTGAATCCTGAATCTAAAATCGCAATTCATTAAAGGGGCACAAGCTGAATTTGTTTGTTTTGTGTTTTTATATTTGTTATTTTAAAAATTATGGTACTCAGAGTATTTTGCATTTGACTGAACTGAAACATAAATTCAGCCTGTGCCCCTTTAATGATTCTTGATTCCTGATTCCGGAGTTTCCATGGTACCATTTAACTTAACACGCCCAGTCTCACTGGATTGCATCTGTTATCTCATCTCATCTCATCTCATCTCGTCTCGTCTCGTCTCGTCTCGTCTCATCGAATCTCATCGAAACTGCATGCTCATCCTGTATTTGCTGTTACAGTAACATATGAACTACACTCATACAATAAAAAATCTCATTTGGTGTTGCTTCAAGACAAACAGATGAACATTCAAAGGACTTATCTGCATTGGATTAGTCAGCAAATCTCACTTTCTAGTTTTTCATTTATTTCTAATATGGTATTTATAAAATTTGAATGTCGGAACTTAACATAAATCTATAGAGATAATTGAGTGGATAATGGAGATAAAATAATTTCTAAAAATAAGACAATCTCATCATGATTTGTGGCATATGCTAACTTAATTTAATTTACAATCTGTTTAAATAGAAACCTGTAAGTCTTAAGAGCATTGCAAAGTATAAAAGTATCAAATAGGTGGATTATGAGTCTATAAATAAAGAAAAATATAATACATACTACTAAACCAGAGTGACTGTAGAGTTTTGAAGTAGACACATGATGTTTGTTTTTTATATCTCGCACAAGGTTTTTTGTTACAAATCACATAAAACTAACATACAGATACTGATAACACGCAAGTATATAAAATGACAAATTTTATCTCATTGTGAACACAATCAGCATTACTGTGAGCTGAAACAAGGGGGATTCAAACACAAAACTCTTTAATTGTTTTCATGGTGAGATAACATGTAACATTTTATGTGCGTGCCCTGTATCATAGTCTAGTTTCTGATGGACCGTATTCAGTACTATGTTAACTTCACACTTATACCGTCTGGTCAAGCCTGTGACTCAAGGCGTTGATTGTGGTTCAACCCCAAGGTGAGCGAAGCGCGAAAGGCACATGTAGTAATCCATCACAAATTTAAATTGACGGGCTGTCGTCATCACACATTAACATTCATTTGATAAAGCTGTTTTGACTATATCCAATGTCCAACCAGGACTCCACCTCCAGTCTGTTTAAACTAAAATCACGTGGGACGCGACGACGTCATCATGTTTATATGAACGCTGTAGGTGGGAGCACAAAATTCTGTGCGAGAGTTACGGGCTTGACTAGACAGTATAAGTGTGAAGTAGTTTGGAATACGCGCCATCAGGAACTAGACGAGCTGTATCGGTGCCTGTTGTGTGAGAAGTAAAAAAGAATTATGCCACCTAATGGAAACAATATAGTCTTTCTAGTTTGGTAGAAAGCATCAAATAACCACACCTTCACGTTCAGAATCTGACAAAAATATAGAAATCTTATTTATTGTTGGCAACACTTTACTATGAACATTACACAATAGAATTATCTAAAAAAAACATAAACATCACATTAACCTCAACGTACTTTGTACTGCATTACAAACATAGCTAATCTATTAACCCTGCATAGAGTGACAGCTCTTAAAAAATGTTTACACCACCCCACCCCCACCCCGCATGACAAAAGAAAACATCTGTTACTGAAATGAAAACATAGGTGTAATTTGCATCGTATGTTTTCATTTCAGTAACAGATGTTTGTTAATTGGTTTTCAGTATTATAAACAACAGTACAGAGATGACACCATTTGATAACGACTATTATCAATTTCCCCATGGGATGTACCAAAGAGACAAAAAGCTATTTTTGATTGTTAAAATGATACAGTGTAACTTTATAATTCTTGATGTTTACTGTAAAGGGGCACAGGTCGACACTTTATTTTTATGGTCCTTGGTGGTTAAACATTAAAGGGGTACAGCCTGTAAGTTTATGATTCTTGGCGGTTGCATTAAAGGGCACAGATTGTAACTTTATAGTTCTTGGTGGTTATATTAAACGGGAATAGTCAGTAACTTTATAATTCTTGGTAGATACATTAATGGGGAAGAGACACAGTCTTTAAATTTATAGTTCTTGGTCGTCATATGAAAGGTGTACAGTATGTAACTCTACAGTTCTTGGTGGTTGCTTTAAAAGGGGCACAGACTAACTTTATTGTTCTAGATGGTTACGTTACAGGAATACCGTCTGTAATTTTATGGTTCTTGGTGGTTAAGGGGTAAAGTTTGTAACTTTATAGTTTTTGGTGTTTACATTAAAGGGATGGAGTCTATAACTGTTACTGTATAGTTCTTGGTGTTTACATTAATTTAAGGGATGGAGTCTATAACCTTTTAGTTCTTGGTGTTTACATTAAAGGGGTACAGTAACAGTAAACATCTAAATAGATTATTTCCGAGGCACATTCTACGTTAACAACGTTTAACTTAGCCTTTCCATGCAAACAACTAGAATGAACAACTTTCTACTACTACTTCGCCTCATCACAAATTTCCTCTATACTTGTTAGGCAGGTAACGTAAACGTAGTAGCCATAAACAATAACGTTCATTCAATGTTAACTATCGTTATATGTCGTCAAAATTTATGGGACTCTTGATAATCTTCCTTCATTGAATTATCCTGTATATAACCTGACGTGCCAAAGTTTCCTTCAATTTTTCCAGAGTTTCATGCCATGAATAATCGTAAACGTTTAAGAAGTGATAACGTCTCCACATACAGTAATGCAGTGAGTGTTCTTCAAAAAATTGAAAGTTTTTCTTTCTCTGAATCCTAGTTTAAAAGGGGTCGAAAATGAAGAGCCATCTAAGATACTTATTAGGGCTAAAGCATTGACTTTTGACATTGTAATTTAGAAGTGATTTGGCGCCAAACTATGTGAAACAAGTGAATTTGTTTTGATAGCTTGACGTTCTTGACAATTCAAGTGTCGACAGATTTCTTAAACAACACTCCGTTTGCATTAACCCTGTATAGAAAAAAAGTTTCAGTATGAAATTTTTCAATTTAATTTGACTGTCTTACTAATGTAAGGCATCCATTAAGTATGTTGTACTGTATTCAAGACATCACAGACTTCATTGCTTGGCAGAGTATCTGCCATTTACTTATCGGCTTAACATTGACAAAATATGATACAAATAATAAACACAATAGGGAGCTTGCAAACCCGCCATGTTGAATGTTGCATCATGGGAAAAGTGATAATAAATACTAATCGAATAGTATTGTAAACAATGATATTACATTGTTTTTAACCACAAATGATCAATTCATAGTCACCCTGACAATTGTGGCAGGTTTATTTTATCGACAACTCAAGATTAGGTATTACGATAACCACAGATAATCCCATGGTCCTTTGCGTCTGAGCATGCCCAGTCTGGATTGCAAGTTCCCTATTAGACGTTGAAGGTAAATATTTTCACGTATTAAATATGAAAATTAAATAAATCCAATACACTATTTTCATATCAATCTTTCTCCAATATTTTTCTTTTAAATGTCGTGTGTCTGTTGTCATCATTATTCGTCGTCATCATTAATTGCTGTTATCATTATTCGTCGTCACCATTATTTGTTGTCATTAGTAATTGTGGTCGTCGTCATCTGTGGTCATCATTAACTGTCTGTGGTCATCATGAATGTCCGTGGTCATCATTAATTGTTGTCATTATTAATTGTTGTCATTATTAATTGTCGTCATTATTAATTGTCGTCATCATTGATTGTCATCATTTATTGTCATTATTAATTGTCGTCATCTTTATTTGTAGTAATTAGCTGTTGTCATTATTATTTGCGTATCGTTATCGTACAGAGGATAGATCTGTCCCTCTATTATTTTCACCATATTTCAAGACAGTGTTTTCTGAGTAGGTTAAGCATGTACATGTCAAAAAAGATGTTATCTGAATATACTCCGGAATGGACTACTGCTACTGCTTCAGTTTAATCCCTGGTGTATTTATAACTTTCCCTCCAAAACCTTCCGAATACATTTTTTTCTGGAAATTTTTCTGCAAACCTAAACAAACCACAGTATTAATCGTTGATATCTGAAATGATAAATTTTGGCTAAAATGCATACAATTTTAGTGTACGAATCTTGTCATCATGTGTGTCTGGCAGTTTTGTGATACTGCGATACTGCAAGTAAAGGAATAGACACTCAGTGTTAACTTGGATTGTATTACAGAACCATGTGCTTAGATGAATACAGGTCACGCAGAGGTCACAGTAACGAGAACTTATTTCGTGATTTCTCTCTTGGCAAATTAAAGGGATCACTATGTCAACGGAGTTGTCGATCGTAATTGAATCGAGCTGCGTGACATCGCCACACTAGACGGTAATCAGAAAAACGTAAAACACTGGCTGGTGAGACTATCGTACCACACAAAATGAAATTCCTTAGTTTGACTTTCAAAGAAGGAAAAACTATACTCATCCAAGAAAATGCATGTTTTAAATTTGAAATTTTTTATCCATTTCCTATTTTGACACGGAGTTACAGACAGGAACTGTGAAGGAAAAGAGGTATATACGTTGAAAGAATGGATAGATAGAGTGGCAAATAGATTGCTAGATACTTAAACAGAGTACTGCAGGCAGACAAGACAGACACACTCACACGCACACACACACACACACACACACACACAGAAACAAGAATGAGGAGATAGGAATGGAAGAAGACAGAGCAAGAGAGAGCGAGAGTGAAAACGAGAGAGAGAGAGAGAGAGAGAGAGAGAGAGAGAGAGAGAGAGAGAGAGAGAGAGAGGAGACAGACAGACAGACAGACAGACAGACAGACAGACAGACAGACAGGCAGACAGACAGACAGACAGACAGACAGACAGACAGGCAGACAGGCAAACAAACAAATAGACAGACAGACAAAGGGTGGGACAGACAATGAATGAATGAACGAACGAACGAATGAATGAATGAATGAATGAATGAATGAATAGAAGAGAGATAGAGATATGACTAGAGATATAGAAAGAGAGCAAGTGAGGAGAGATATATGGACAAATAGAGAGAGAGCTCGAGGAGCGAGCTGATAATAGGAGAATACATTTCGTATGCACTGTGTGAACAGAGTGACCCCTCTCTGCCATTTTCTCAATGTGCAAATGACATATGGTATTAAAATACATTGTAAAAAAATTGCAATTTGTAAATGTATCACTTTGATATAGTAAAATAATTCCATATGTCAGTGTTTGCTAGTCAATGTTGACAGACGTGACGTGTTAGAGAGTAAACATTTTGTCACGTCCAGCAAACATAATTGCTGTAACAGACGCCTATGATATATGATATAAGTATTATGATTAAGACCATGAGCTGCCATCTGTTTATTTTGTCGCAAACACTACTTCCTCAAATAACACATTTCGACGGACAGAACTCGAGAGACTTCTTTTTTAAAACATTTGTAGATGTTATTTTAAACAAAATCGCTGCTACATACGGGTCTTAAGGCATGTCGGCAGCAGTCGTCCAATTCATGTACATACGCCTGGAATTGTCCCACGGTACGAAAATCTAAATCAGGCTTAGTACCTAGGGATGTTCCTACAAAACTTTGTTTCTGAGAAGAAATGTACATGATTTTCAAAAGACTTTATCCGTAAAGTAACTATGATATCATGCAAATAAGTCAAATTGAACGTGATGGTTGGAACTTGGGATGGGTAAGAGCTTATAATGATTGGGACGCTTTTTTGTTTTTGTCAATAAATAAAAGGCATTACATCCAACCCAGACATGCATGGCAGACGACATCTGAACTTGTACAGGAGTACTTGATTCCCGTCACAAGATTTGTCAAAAGTTGATGACAATCTCAAAATGATGCTGTCACCTTCTGTAAAGGACAGCAGCAAGAATTGCGCATTCACTCCTGGTGACAGTGGTGCTTTCACTGGAAATGGTGACTAATTTAATGATTTTGACACATATTGTTAGTGTATAAGAATGTTGCTCAAGGTTTATTTTACTCGCAGAGAATATAAATAAACATGTACAGTTTCATAGCTGTCGAAACATCAATCCCTCTGATCACTTTTGATCACGATGCACAACTGTTGACAATGAATCCATAATGAACAATTCCAGATATGTAAGTTGGTAGCACTCCGACTGGGAACGTAACAGCAGTGTGTCTTACCAACCACTGATGAACTATAAATAAATCAGTGTAGAATAACAATGTTTTGATTACTAAACACGATAATCAAAATATAAACAAATCGTGGTGGGTGCAACACAATGTAGACACTTTAAGTCGTGTAATAGACTAGTTGATTGACAGGTGGTCTCCCTAAAATGTAAATGCGAACAAGGTTACAGTTGCAGTAGCGAACGAGGTTACAATACTGTTGTCACGAACGAGGTTACAGTTACGACTGTCAACGGGTAACTTCCGATGTGATGTGCATGTCCTTCTTGCTAAATGATTCACACGGGACTAACTCTTCCTATTACGGGTTCAATCTAGTTACCATCTTGACATTGCATTCGACAAACCGCGCGAGAAGCATACAGTTGGTGTTTTCAATTAAGTTCAAATGATGTAAATTTCCATGACAACCACAAATCCAATTTATCGTCATTATGTCAAAGTCATTGGTCACAAAAAGTGTAGACATTAATGTTGCATTATTCTGTAAGTGTCATGGACTACTGGGGATAGGGGTTTGGTGATGAGGTCAATGTGTGAGAGTACCACATGCGTATATCTACAGATAGTAAGGTTAAAAATATTTGATAATTAGATAGTTATGCTACATATTTGTCAGTCAGTTAGTCAGTCAGTCAGTCAGTCGGTCTCTGTCTGTCTGTCTGTCTGTCTGTCTGTCTGTCTGTCTGTCTGTCTGTCTGTATGTCTGTCTGTCTGTCTGTCTGTCTGTCTGTCTGTATGTATGTATGTATGTATGTATGTATGTATGTATGTATGTATGTATGTATGTATGTATGTATGTATGTATGTATGTATGTATGTATGTATTGCATACTTGGATATATGAACTAATATATTCACAAGATACAAAATAGAATACACATAATATACATTTCAAAATAGAATTTACCAGGATAATATCTTTTAATTCCTTTAATTCGTAAACCACTAAACAAAAAAAAAATAGGCAGGTTGATGCTATAAAAAAACCTTCCTGATGCTATATTTATTGTGCAAACACATCAAATTGTTTAAGAGAGCTTTCTATGCGTGACGATCGCTACACGACTTTGATCCTTTGAAATCCTTCTCTTCGAGTAAACTGTCAAATTTGACATATCCCAGTTCATGCATTACTAATTAAACAAAATTCCCCAGATTAAGAACACCATGAACCAGTAATCGCTTGGAAATGTCAAGGAAATATGCAAAATAGTTTCAATTTAGTATGAAATTTTGATATTTATGAACAATTTCTTCAATTTCGGTCGACTTATTAAAAATGTTATTTTTTCATCCGTAAATGACGGTAAATAAAACGTAGTAAAACTCAATGTAGAGTCCTGGTGGTTGAATGTTGAGCGTGGCTGGCGTTGAGTCTGCATTATTTTTTTCTAATTCAAACCTCGGCCGTTTGTTTCTCAATGGCTAAAATTCTTCGGCAAGATTTGAACCATGATTGTGTTCTCGTCAACCTACCTGTATATTTTGATATTTTGGTACCTGGTAGAATGTAGGTTGTATTATGAATATTTTAATCAGATTTACAGATTTTGCAATGTAGTGTATGCTCCCGGGGGAGTTGGGGAAGTTATATAGGAAATTTGTGCCAATATAGGTATGTGTATGAGTAGTGATTGAGCAGCAGTATGAGCACGAATCATCCATTACGGAAGATGCTTTGTAAGTGTGTGCTGTTATTACAATAAAATGTCACTTACTATCACGACCAGTTCGTTTGAACGTACATGCATTGTCTTTTTACACGGAAAGGAATAACCTTCAGTAAAACCTTAATCCTGACGATATTTCCTGATTTGTTTCATTCATACAAACGGCTTGTATCAAATTGAATGGAGACAATTATACCAAATATATTCAATTTCAACAGTTTTCGTAGGTTTTCCGAATTTCACCGTATGGCTTAAAAATAATTTTAGTTTGCCACTTAGTGATTAATTTAACTATTTCAGCTAAATGTAATCTCATGTTAGTACTTGAGGGAAGTTGTAATTGTAAATAAATCTTTGATCTCACGGGAAAGGGTTCACTTTGCAAAACTATAAATTACCATAATCCCGATATGGGAGCAGTAGTACTTTCCCCGATACCTACATGCTAGGTAAACTCTAATGGGTCTTATGGCCCTCCACTGATTCTTATAACCAAATTGATTCCCTCCATTGAATCATAAAATTCAAATTCTTAAAGTACGACCTACAATTGTCCTGAAAAAGTAAATGAATTTAAAAATATTAAGCTTTCAATCAGTAATTTATTAGTTATATTTCGGAAACACTTAAAGGCCGGGGATTCGATCATTGGGTCTTACTTTTGTCTTACTGTCTTATCAGTGGAGCCATGAGGATTACATAAGATTTTTTTCTGGCTAGTGTTTCACATCTAAATTGGAATCCTCATTCGAACTGGGTCTTTGAGCGTAACCTTCTCATCGAATGTTTGTGAATAGAATGTTTCTGTTTTCAAGGTCTTAGACTAATTCATGGTAAATGTTGATGTTACACTAGCTAAGTACAATTCGTTGATTAAAAAAAGTAAGTTATCTATACACAATAGAGAGCAAGGTCAAGATTGATACTCCTGTCCACTAGAAATAGTCACAATCCCTTTGAGCGGAATATGATAGACGAAGCTATACTTACTCTTGCAATTTGCACAGAATTAAGGTGAAAGTAGTCAATTTAAGACTTTTCTAACTTTGAAGCAGATTTGTGATCATTTGTTGTTGTCGGTATTACATATTATATAGTAAAACTGCAATAGTGTAACTCTTTGTCTAACGATCGGTCATCGTAAAGTTCACTAACAATATAACAAATCTTACAAATCTCAATTTTTGTCCGAAAAACAATTAAATCCCCTTGACTATATTCTCCCTTCTTTTTAGGAATGCTACGGGTATAAGCAAAGCGCTGGCAAGACAATCTTGGTTTATCTGGGGGTGTTTTTCACCGGTGGTCTCCTGCTGTTGCTGTGGTACTGGAAACCAGAGTGGTCACTACGTGCCCAAAATAATCGGTGTCCGTTGAAAGATGCCGAAGCCGTCCTAATCAAGGTAAGGTAGCTTCGGAAATATTTGGTGTCTTAATATATTGTAACACGACACAGCACAACACAACACAACACAACACGACACGACACGACACGACACGACACGACACGACACAACACAACACAACACAACACAACACAACATAACATAACATAACACAATACTACCTAACTTAACACAACAACACACCACTCAACATAACATAACATAACACAACACAAGACAATATAACATAACATGATATCACACCATTCAGTATAACATAGCATAACATAACGTAAGTCGCATACACGACACAACCTTGATATGCCTTAAGGTTTTAATCACAACAATGTCAAATACTGGAAATAAAAATAATTGCATGAAATTATAAATTGTACCACAAATTAAAACACGAGTTTAAATCCTTTAAATAATCGAAAAAGAAATTGTATTATATATCATATTATATTGAGTGTTTCGTGTTCAGCACATTTGGACATTATTATGTACTGGAATAAGGCGCTTTATGAATGTTTCTGATTGATTGGTTAAGCATAGTGTTTGCCAGAAAACCGCCAATCTCTTTTGTGTGTAATATAAACTGTAACAGTGGTGGCCATTTTGGAATTCAAATTCAGATAAGTTAAAAATTACGCACCGTGAACTTAAAATTTGCCATGAGTTTAGAAAGAATGGCGTTTTAATTTTATTGTACCAAATTATGTGCAGTGTTAGCAATTCGTGTATTTCCGAATCCCCCTTATTTGGTTGAAACTATGATTTTCAATCACATTTGACTTTACAGTCGAAATAAACGATGACATTAAGAGGTCGGAGTCAAATAATGAAGTCTTGCGTTCGAAAGTAAACAATCCTTCAGTACACGGTGTCCATTATTTAGAACTGTGTCTATAAGCCGTACAAACACATTAATCGATGTATATGGCTACTACAAGAAACCTTTAGAGATTACAGCAGACGGTACTTATTTTTACAGAAATCTCCTGCTAACAAAAAATGTAAAATAGCTGCTATTCATTGACACTGAGCGTACACAAAAACCACCATTGTAAGTCATATACGTTCCACTGGGGAGATGTGACTGTTGTAACACTCGAGTTTAAATTGACTAAGCGCTCCGTCGAGAGATTCAAAGCAAACCTTGAGTTCATGCAGAGAATATAATATTAGATGCAAAGCTTTACCTATGGATTTGTGTTAGGATATACAAGTTTATCCAAGTGAACATTTCCAATGTTCATAACACCTGATCCTGTCCGATTGACATACCATGGCAAGCGTGAGTCATTCGGAATCAGAGATCGAGCTTTAAAAGATGTAGTCTCTGTAACTTTAGGATTTAAGTTTTGTCTTTAAATATTTGATTTATCGGTCACTTTTGAAGTCTAAAGTTCAGAAACCATTAGATAATTCTAATGGTAGTTGTAATATAAGAGTTATTACATGTGTAAGTATGTGTACAACATGGTTGATAAAGAAATTTGCATATTCTCACAAATTGTATGTGATATACTCTAGTTTAATTAGCTTGTCAAGTTGTAGTCAAATGATCATCACGTTTCTATTAATAGTGTACTGACTAGTTAAAAATAGGTATGTTACTTTTATGTTATTCCCCAATATTTTTCTTAGCTCAGCCTAGGAAAATACGAGTGACCCAAGGAGCCTTTGTCATTATGAGTCGCTAGACGAGTAGTGGCAACTCTTAGGTCAAGAGTATTTTCTGGCTGAATGAAGAAGAATACTGAAGAATAACATAATTATACCAGTGCCAGTAATAGCAAAGAAAAATCGGGGGAAATAATATCAATTTTGAACGTTTTGACACATATTTCGAACACAGCAGAACTAGTGACATAGATTCGCGTTGTCGTGACGTAGAAAGACCAGAGTATATATTCCATATTTTTTTGTTCAATTTGGCTCTTGCATGGTATAAATCGCCATATCGATGTACAAAAAATACCCTCAAACTTATTATTGTAGGGAAACTAGAACCCATACTTTCAATGTATTTCGAGTATTGCTCACAAAACACAAGGTACGTGTATACACAGGGTGATATCTGTCGCCGATAGGAAGGTCATGTGCCATGATAAGTGTAGAGCAGAATAAACTGAGGACAAGAACGTCTTGAATCTTTGACTAGTTTCGCACCTCTGTAGGCTTTTTCAAGACGTTTGATTTGAATTCATTGGAAACGTAAGAATTCTATTATTGTATGTATTCTCTCAGGGTTGTTTTATCACCAATCTTGTATAACTCATCGTTCAAGTTATGCTAGAACACGTGACAATCGATAGTTCGACAAATAATATCTGTACATGCATCTTGAGTTTATGTAAATCACATGTCACACGTCACTTCATAAGTTGATACCGATGTCAACTCAAAAGTCAATATGTAGTCAACTAAAGACACTCTGTTGCAGCTGAAATTGTTTTCAGAGAGAAAAGGTTTCAAGTGTAAACATTTTGTAGTAACAATTACACCAGAACATACATTTTGTATACTAAAACATGTAGCAGATTGAGACGATAAAACTAAATTTGGAATGAAAAAAAACCGCTCTAAATATTTAGTTTTGAAAAAAATACACAAGTTATCAGAACTATATTTCTTCCCAGTCATTAGATACCTACCTACATCTTTGATTTCTACTTGAAGGAGGATTTATATCAAAACGAACACGCTTTGAAATATTTAAACGAATCGTAGTTAATAACATTTAAACACCCTGTGTATCACATTCGACAAAAAAACGTGACCATGGTATTAAAAGTCTAAACAGCCTTATAGTTAAATGTATAGTTATTGATTACGACTCTTCTCTTCAATTAGTATCCACGGTTCTATTGCTGTTATACGTAGGCAGTACTTGTAGGCAGGTGGCTGAAAATGTTCACCTAAGCCGGTGGAGACATCGAGCTTACCGGGACGATCTGGTCCGCGTTGTTTGAATACTCTATCGCGAGTAAAGGATCGGTTATAGAACTCCACTATCTCCGACATTGTGTAAACATTGAAACGACATATCGCTGAAATGGTGAGCCGATTAATGACTCGCCTGTATGAGTCGTGCCACAATGGTAAGGATAAGTATTGTTTGAAAAGTGGCCTACAAAAAAGTACATGTACATACGAAGATACATATTTTGAGGATTAAAAAACCACTTTGATTGCACAGCTAGATATTACAGATTAAATCTTAGATCGATACATTTGTGGATCGATGAACAAATGACAATGTGGCCAAATGTATGAATAACGAAGTACATCCATGGAAAGCTAATTGGATGGATTGATTGATTGATTGATAAAAAGGTAAATGGCAATAATGTGTACATAGGCTGATATATCGATAGACAGGAACATAAACAGACAGCTTTGCCAGATAGATGGTAGACAGACAAACAAACTGATCAGTTGGATAGCTAGACGAATGGTAATAGAGTATAGATAGGCTGAGATATCGATAAACAGGAATATATACAGACAGCCTGCCAGATAGATAGATAGCTAGCTAGATAGATAGGTATGTATGTAGGTAGGTAGGTAGGTAGGTAGGTAGGTAGAGATAGATAGATAGATAGATAGATAGATAGATAGATAGATAGATAGATAGATAGATAGATAGATAGATAGATAGATAGATAGATAGATAAATAGATAAATAGATAGACAGACAGACAGACAGACAGACAGACAGACACACACACAGACAGACAGACAGACAGACAGACAGACAGACAGACAGGCAGGCAGGCAGGCAGACACAGACAGACAGACAGACAGACAGACAGACAGGCAGGCAGACAGGCAGACAGACAGACAGACAGACAGACAGACAGATGAATGGCAATAACGTACAGATAGGCTGATAAAGCAGGAAGACAAACAGACAGTTGGACAGATATACAGATGGACACACAGATAGAGAGGTATATAGGTAGATAGATAAATAGATTGTTGTAGTTTCGTATTGTCAATGATTCGGTAAAGAACAATATAACTTTTTTGTTATAAAGCAGCAATAGAAACAAGCCATGTCATCACTCTTCTTTTCTGTTTAACCTAGCAAATATTAACAGATGATATCAGTCGTTGTTTCGATGGAAACCCCACTTACTGTATTAGCTTACACCATTACGGACAAAAATGTGTCATTATTGCAAATTTACGCGTGTACCGCTATCGTATAATTAACTAGGAACATATTAACCGTTATGATACCTGTACCGTTTAGTTGGCACAGAGCTAACCAGTCGAGATGAAGTGTATATTTGCAAACTTAGAACCTACATCCATCAAGTGTGGAACTCTCCTAGTCAATTTTATTTGTTTCAGTTTTAGATAACATTTTGACTTTTAACCGGGTGTTTAGAGAAACTTTCAAGTTCTAACCGTCCGTTACTCACCATAGATGTTGTGAACTTGTGTAGAACGCCAAAATTTGTAAACTGAGATATGAAATCCCGTGGTATTAAATGTCCTGCAATCGAGATTCTAGTGCTAGATTTCCTCGGACGGTTGCTGGTATGGACATTTGACTTAAAAGGGGTTTAGAGAAACCTTCAAGTTCTAACCGTCCGTAACTCATCATAGATGTTGTGAACTTGTGTAGAACGCCAAAATTTGTAAACTGAGATATGAAATCCCGTGGTAGTATTAAAAATGTCCTGCAATCGAGATTCTAGTGTTAGATTTCCTCGGACGGTTGAAAGATGCTGGTATGGATGTAGTACGCGTTCGCAGTCTCCATTGATGCGGTACTAAATCAATGAATAGACATTGTAATGTATTATTAATTCAATGTGCTTTTCTTTAAACGCTGGTTTTAAATGTTTAATGAACCTCGGGAGAGGGATTAATTTACCGTGCTGGCCAGAGTGTCAGCATGCATCACCCATTCTTGTGATTTTAAATGATAATAGCAGGTGGAAACATCAAAGAAACGGAAAAGTCGATTTAAATTGAACAAAAACAGGAAATTTTCAGTCCAGGAAATGACTACTATACCAGCGTTCATGTCGATATGTACATAAAGAAAAGGCGGAAGTTGTTACGTTGGCACGACAATTTAAGTTCTAATTCGCATGAAATATTTGGTTGATGTCCGAGTCAAGTCCAGATCCGTGTCAAGTGCATTTTAGTTTGTGTTATACTTACAGGGTATCTTATTACCCATTGTAATGATTCATGGTACATTGTTACATTGCTTACAGAATGCTGGCCAATTAACAAGCAATACATACATACATACATACATACATACATACATACATACATACATACATACATACATACATACACACACACACACACACACACATACATACATACATACATACATACATACATACATACATACATACATACATACATTCAATAAATTTGAACAGAAATTTGATTTAGGTATGAATAACGTTTTTTTTTTAATATTCCAGTTTAATATACAGATTTCATTTTTCCACATTTTTAATAATGAAATATTTATATATATATATATTCATTCATACCGACTTGTTGAAGATATTGAATACTGAAGCAAATAGACGGTAACTCCTTCCCACGCTTCATAAGCAAGCATTGCATCTGTATTCATTTGCTTCGTCTGCAGGATATTTTTAGAAGATGGCACACTGCCAAGGTGCTAAGAGAAAACGTCGAACTCCCAGAGTAAGTTACATGTTACATACCACTATCACTTGCCAATCATTTTCGCATATCGGCCCGTGTTCGATTTGGCGGGAACTCCCCACGGTCTTCTTTAACATGTGATGTGACTTATGTCAGTTTGTTTGATGTGAAAAGTTCAGCACAGTACAATGGAGCAATTTTGAAGTAACTTTAGTTTTGTTGAGACCCAATTTTTTAAAACGAAGCGTGTTCAATGATGTGACGTATGTTAGTTTATTTGCTGTGTAAGAGTTCAGAAGGTACCAAGGTTGAATTTTGAAGAAAAAATGTCATGTGGTAAGACTTATTTAAAAAAAAAATAGAATATTGTATGTATGGTCTTTTCTGTCTGTATAGTTATTTGCTCGCGTGATGTTTAGTTGATTACAAACTCGTGTCAAACAAGAATAAGTCTGTCAAATCTGCCAAGTTAATTGCCACAAACGGACGAGTTGTGAGGGAAACACATCCTGACAGTTTCGATGAAAGACAACATGCCCGTCACAGTACTGTACGTGAAAACTGTCCCACCAAGACGCGTTACCATGACAACGCATCGAACGACCAGAATCTGTCATCGTATCAAATTACAACTTGAAATTAGTGACAAAAGGATTCTGAAAATATTATACATTTATACATGGTAATAAAATAACACGTGTCACAATTTCCGTTTACTCATAACGTTTCCTTGCAATCCTTTTTCCAGGGTGGGCCAAATATTGATTTATAGCAAAACACACCGGAAATCTTTTGAAACTGAATGCTATCGCCGAAATCTATTACACAGTATCATGGCATTGTAATTGACATACTTTATATTGTCCTCGGACCATTTTGCGATTAGAATAAACATAGGAATTGCGCCATCCAATATTTCTTTTGGACAAATATTTGAACATATCAAGTGTTTTCACAATGTCGGCGACGTTATAGTTAATTAAAAGATAATGAACGACGAGTCAGATTTCATCTCTTGTTCATTTCTAGAAAACATGAAACATTCTATGTTTGGATATAACTAACGATAAGTATTCAGACATACAGCTACTACTGAAAATAAAGACATTTTGAAATTTGTAAACTTTGTGTTCTGGATGTCATATCCTTATTTATATCACCGTCATTTACGCAACAAGAGACATTATTACAATGCGTGTCCATGGCCGACACTGAACATTGAATGAACAACAAGTTTCAAATCCACGTTTCTTGGCAATCACACGTATAAATGTAAGTGATGTGAAGTCATGAAATGACTCTCCCGAATCCAATGGTTACAATTATGTTTTTAAATCTCGTAGTGGCATTCGGTTACATTTCGGTGTATCGCGTTTATCGAGAATATAATATTTTCTACAAGATTATTTGTTGAGACTCTTCCCTATACGTGTAGTATTTTCATCTCTATGTTTGTTATTGCTAATGGGTTATCAGTGGCATGCCGAGAAACAAAACGTGTTCGAACACTGGAATACGTGTAGTTCTAAATAAAGATACACATATCTGTGGTTTCGACAACCAGACCATTCCTTGTTTAAGCTCAATTCAAAGATGTCAAAACAAATTTCACGGATATCGCGGATTCTAGACTTGACAATTTCAAAGTTCAGGTACAGAACTGAACCATGTATTACAACAATTAATGTATCAACTTGCTACTGTATACAGCCTGAGGGACTGAAAACTTGTAGATTACGTAATTAGGCTTTAGTAAGTGGAAATACAGCAGATATTATCTCACAGAAAAGAGTGAAAAACGCGTCAAAAGTTACAACCATTGTGACTTCCACGGCGGCAAAGTGCAAATATATTATCGCAATCCTTTGCGACCTTCCGACGACTTTGCTGTACATTGTGTACACAAATTGATGACTCTGTCAATATGGGGCAAGTCATTTCACCAGTTTGTATTCTTCCTTTGGGATTTTAGTAAAAACGACGTTAGCATGACACAAGAACCCAAAACAAATTTATTGAACGGTATATTGTCATCAAATATAAATATTGAACTACTACTAGCCATTGAGATGGTAATGATACTTGTCTGCATACAGGAAGCCATTGTTAAATCTAATGTAACAGAGTATCATTTTTCAGAGTTCAACAAAACCGTACATTTCACTGAATACCACGACTGTCAAAAAGTTGTACGGCCGAGGGCAACACCGACGTTTTTGCAAAATGTTTGAAAAGAGTGCTGAAATCAGCCCATAAGATGTATAGTATATTGTCATTACCTATGCAGAGTTGGATCTGCTTTGTCTGTCATCTACATTTATTCAGAAAGTAAAAAGTGGCAATGAAATTTGGCGGCAAAATGTTATAGTCTGAAGGAGTGAAAACTCGTATCTTGAAACTCAAAAATCCTTGATTTTGACAGCATTCCATGCAAAAAAAACATTTACTATAAATCAAATCAAACTGAAATTTAGGCGCACTGAAAAATATACAGAAAATAAAATAGTGACGATAAACTTAAAGGCTGAAAGAGTGAAATCCCACTTCTAGAATCTGAAAAATTCTCTGCAAGAACTTTTTTCTGCGAATTAAGTCTAAAATCAAATTAAAAAGTAACAAAAAGTAACCAGACGATGGAAAAAAAATAACATGAAATTGTGGCGCCTAAATGGAATAAGCTGAAGGAATGAAAACTCACTTCTAGAAACTCAAAACACTGGCGGAATGTACTTTAAAGTAATTGTCATTCGTTCATATGAAGAGCAGACAACCAAGACATTCAGTAATAACTGAAGCATTATGAAGGTTGCGTCTAAATTTAATGGATTTTGTCGTGCAGGTGCACAGGGCACTTGTATTCGTAGCACCATATTCAACGGATCGTGCGATGACGTCATCTGGCAGATCGGAGCCATGTCATATTAAATTCTCAATGGAGTGTGAACGCAGTGTGAATGGAATAATAAATCCCAAAGCTAATGAAATTTTGATGACAAACTCTTTAATTATTTAGGCAATATTCCCACGGTGAATCGAAAAATTTCAAAACTGTTCAGTAAATTATGATTTTTGAATTGCTTGCTCATCACATGTTGAATGTGCGATATGAAGATTATTAAGAGTCTAGGAAATCCAATACGTAGCTGACAGACTGAAATCTCGTATTATTCTGTAATCTTTTTAATTCTCAACAATTGTGGTGTCGGGTGTCGAAACAGTTTTGGTTTTAAGTTGCAAGCTCCTGTAATTTTTCGCGCTTTTTCGTTGATATCTGCTTGTTGAAAATGTACTGGTATACAGTTCAATAGTTCTGAGCTGAATATTGTGTGTATATTAATCAGAGCATCGAAATCACCAGAGTACAGTGGTTTAATACCCGTATGTAGTGGTTTAAAACCCGTATGTAAACAATGGTGAATCGGTACTGCCCTGATTATTTTTCACTGTTTATAAGTGAGCATACATACTTCGGTCTGAATACAATAATATAACCAAGTGCAAGTCCAAAGAAATCATGAAAAATTGTCCCAGTTGCGACTTCGGGAGAACTAACTGGACGCAGTAGATAAGGTTTTAATTTTGACGACACGATATGATGGAATGTTACTGTACGAACGCGTTGATGACATTCCGCCAGTGTTTTGAGTTTCTAGAAGTGAGTTTTCGTTCCTTCAGCTTATAACATTTTAGGCGCCATAATTTCATGACATTGTTTTCATCATGACGAGAATAAAAGTGGATAGAGGATAAACATGAACTAGAAATTGTCAATGGCGTGTACGCGTAAATAAAAAGAAAGAATTGACGAATAAACGGAGAAATGACAGCGACCGAGCGAGTGATGAAAAGAAATGAATGAATGAATGAATGAATGAATGAATGAATGAATGAATGAATGAATGAATGAATGAATGAATGAATGAATGAACGTGGTGATAGATTCGATGTCTGAAAAAAAAACGAGGGGAATAGTCGACACTTTGCGATAACGCCCTTCAAGTTGAAACACAATTTTTCTTATACTACTTTCGTTTTCATTCCAGCGATGCGTCGTTTCAAAGGAGGAAATTACTTCGGAATAAGAGTCCATCAGATACATCTACGGAGCCTTTGGACGATGCCAGGGATAAGGAGAGAATGGTTTCTGGGACCAAAATTCAAGCCAACGCTGATATGGCTGATGACACCGTAAGTTTAACGTAGTATAAACCCTTCGTCAATTTGAATTTAAAACATAGAGGTCACCGTACACATATTTGAAATAAAAATCAACTTAAAAGAATCCAATATGGCCGCCGAATATTTACCTATGAGAAAACGAAAGATTGTGGAATTGCTTGAAAAGGAGTCAAGGTGAAAATCCAAATTTTGTAGTTGGTTTAAGAGGACAGGGAACGAACTTTCATGTGGCAAATTTTGAGACATTTTAAGAACTTGGTTTTAAGTAAAATCGGTTCTCAGGGCACATTCTACCTAAAAAGATAATCTGATTTTAAGTAATGTAAGATCGAACTTGTGTTCCGAATTTCATTTATAAAACATTCTTTTTTCTTCTCAGCAGAACATGAACTCGGCAGACATTGTCGATGACAACAACAAGCTATGCTACTTCAAGTATCAAAAGATAAAGTATCTTTGGGACCCGTATGTTCAAGATTTCTACAAGCTTAGGTGAGTCATTGTGAGGAATATCCTGTGCAAAGTACTAAGAGCCCACTGTGTGCTAAAGTGTCGTAAAAGCTGTATGAGGATTGTCGTAAAATCACGAGGCAGTGTCGTAAAATCATAAGATATTGTCGTAAAATCATGAGGTATTGTCGTAAAATCGTAAGATATTGTCGTAAAAACATAAGATATTGTTGTAAAATCATGAGGTCTTGTCGTAAAATCATAAGATATTGTCGTAAAATCATAAGATATTGTCGTAAAATCGTAAGACATTGTCGTAAAATCATAAGATATTGTCGTAAAATCGTAAGATATTGTCGTAAAATCATAAGATATTGTCGTAAAATCGTAAGATATCGTCGTAAAATCGTAAGATATCGTCGTAAAATTATGAGGTCTTGTAAAATGATAAGATATCGTCGTAAAATCATAAGATATTGTCGTAAAATCATGAGGTATTGTCGTAAAATCATAAGATATTGTCGTAAAGTCATGAGGTCTTGTCGTAAAACCACTAAGCATTTTAACGGCACACGCGCTCTCCCAAAAGATACTCTCTAAGAGGGGAGAACGGAAAAAAATATTTTATAGTGATGTTGCCTCTACTTTACAGTACAAATTAAGGCGCGAAAGTGAATTTCTCGAGTGTGATGAAGTCAAAGACTCCACTTGACACTGAAGGGGTTATGTTAATCTAAACAATAATGATGATATTGTACTTTAAATTAAATTTCTGCGCCAGGCTTGTTGCTTTTTTGTTCGTTTTGTTCTATTTAATCACCAGAGGGCGCAGTTTATAAAACAATTATTTCTCAGTAAATTCCCAAAAAAATTAAGAGTTTGCCATTAGGAAGGTGGAAGTACAAATGAGTAAGGCGACATCATGATTATGTTTGTGTACTTACAAAACTAACACTAGTTTTACAAAACTAACACTGAAATGATCGCTTTCCTTCCGATAGGGGTTTGGATGAGTGTACTGCGTGTGGAGACTTCTTCACAAAATACACCGGGTTTTCAGTGGAGGAACAGGAAAAAAGGTAAGTTATAAATATTTACACGAGTACCTAACATTAACGTTTAGGTGAGAATCATAGATTTAGGAAATATTAGGTATTTTATATAATTTTAGAAACTACAAACTGATTCTAAAATGGAACATCTATATGCTAGTGTATAATTATTGCCTAGCTATTGCAGCAAATATTTCGCCATGGGAAATAGTTGATATGTAAGAACACTAGGGATAATATGTCGTCTACTAGTGCCTGAATAAGGCAAGGCAATATTAAAGCGTTTTACATCTCGCAAACCAGAACTGTTATTTCTTCCGCGACACTGCGAAATCTGGATGGTGCGTCTAAGACGGTGCCGTAAAAGAGGTGAATGTGCTTTACGACGATGGTGTTTTATAATACATCACATTATCCAGGCACATATTCTTTCCATGGTCTAAACAAATTAAATCACCGGTAGGACTTCCATGCTACATGGGTAGTGCCCAGGGAAAACAGAATACGACTACTGCATGCTCTATGCAAATTGAGGTCACTATGGGTCACTAGTCCATACCATGTGACATGACCTAAACCAATCAATGAAGGCTGTATGAAAACTATAAATCTGATTATTTGAGTACGTTGCTATGCATTAGAACTATTCAATATTGATACTACCAACATTTTTGTGATTTCAATATTTACCCAGTGTTACATTTTTGAGTATCTGATGTGGTATAATCCTAATACAGTTATGAGTATGTCTTTTCTTTTACCTACAGACGTCAACTATATGGAAGGAACAAAATAGAAGTGCGATTGAGATCAATAGCATATCTCTTTGTGACAGAAGTGAGTTTACAACCTTTTTATTTAATTGTACTTTTGCATGCAAAATCATTCAATCTATGAAATACTATGTTGCATTGGTTTTAACTAAACTGAAATGAATGCATTCGTTCTGTAGGGACAAACAGAATATCGTATCCACAGATCTAGACAGACAGACAGACAGACAGACAGACAGACAGACAGACAGACAGACAGACAGACAGACAGACAGACAGACACCTACATACAAACAGACGGACAGACAGACATTACCCTTTCTTACGGAAGGTAAACATGCAATACAATACATATTAGTACTCTGTACAAAAATACAACATGACACGTCACATTATTTCGGTCCACTGTGTTTAAAAGGGAATGCATTTTCAAGAAATCATCTTGGAAATAATAAAAAGTGACGTTTCAAAACCATGGCTGTTAAAGTTACACCTGTACAGTAGTGTTACATTTACACATGTGCACTTATACTAACAGCTACATGATCTGTAGAATGACCTTATGATTAAAATGCTTTTCTACTCTTTCGTATGACAGGCCCTGAATCCCTTCTACGTCTTCCAATTATACAGTGTATTACTATGGATTATCGGCTACAACTATATTTATTTCTCCGTTGCTATCATTTTGATGTCCGTCACATTTATCAGCGTAACTGTCTACAACACTCGAAAGGTAACTACAATATTATTGTTTTAATCTGTATGAAAAATAACTTTATACAGTATGACTTCTATTCTTAATTCAAAATCTGACAAATTTTACTTACAATTTTGTCGAATATATGATTAGGCAATTAACCAGTGGACTTTTTCTCCCAATGTCCAGCAATCGGTGACTCTGAGAAAAATGGTTGAATCTAAAACCAAAATGACTGTTTATAGGGGTAACGGTGGTAAGTAGAATGGCCATTACATTTAGTATGCATCACACCTTTTGAAGTTTTGAGGTATTGAATTGAATTGAATTTTATTTCACCGGAAACATAAGATAATAACAATGCAAAGAGGAAAATACAAATACAATAAAAGAAAATGCTCTGGTGAGGACCATGGAAATAGTTTACTAGAAACTAATCTAGTCCATGGTCCATATCCTGACAAAATATAGAAGGTAAAGATACAAGGCGTACTTATGATAAATAATTAATATTATAATAATAATCAATACACATATACATAGTCACATTTGTTTGCAATATAGTACAAATGAAACAAAGAAAAAAGATGACAGCACAGAGAGCAGCAAAGAGTCACAACGGTGGATCAAAACGAACGAATATATTATAGCACATGTACAGAAAAAGATAGATATATAGGTATGATTTCTTAGAGTACAATATGTCAGCTTTGAGTATGGTGTCGATGGAGATTCCTGACTTTCATTGTTGGCCTAACGCTACTCTTGACCACAAAGATCTTCCTTATCAGATGCCGTATGATTTAAATTAATGAGTAGTTGTGCAATCTCTATAAAATCACTAATGCCTCGGTATGTAGGATAGTAGGTGTCTATTTTCTAAGTTCCTGAACAATGTCATTCACATGACCTTCAATTCAATATCTGTCCTCTTTCACAGTGTCTGATGAGGTTTTGGAAGATGAATTGGTACCTGGTGATGTAATAGTACTCCCTGCCAAAGGTTGTCTAATGACATGTGATGCAGTTCTCACCTCTGGTTCATGTATTGTAAATGAGAGTATGCTGACTGGTGAGTTCAACACATATGACATATTAAAGCATTGCAGTCGTCCCATTCACACGAACGCCTAGGGGTCCCACGCTACGAAAACCTTGTCAGTAACTAAGGACGCGTAAAACCGTTGTTTCTGAACAGAAATTTGCACGATTTACGAGTCTTTTCCCCTACTTGAACGCTGGCTTCATACAAATAAAGTTAAAATTGAATATGGTCGTCAGTTTACAGCTCACAACAAAATAAATAAAAATAATATACACAAAAAAACCCTGAAAAAGACGGGTAAAAACAAAGACAAGCTACACAATACAACTTAGCATCGATTTAACAATCTGACGGCTGACGGGACAGAACTCTTTCTGCATGGAAGTTTAGCATTTAAGACAACAGTATCTTCGCCCAGATTAGGTTGTCAACAAACAAAACGCATGCGCAGTTCAACTGCACATGTATATCGCACGACCATACAAATTCGATATGTGCATTTTCAACACTTTCAGTTTAGTTAGAATAACATTGATAATGTAATTTTCTCTTGAAATTCAAGGTGAATCCGTGCCTGTTACTAAAACACCAATCCAAAACATTGGCACCGCTGCAGATGAAATATACAATCAGGAAGGCCATAAGAGAAACACCCTGTTTTGCGGCACTGACGTAATACAATGTCGTAAAGTTGGAAAGGAAGACGTTAAAGCTGTGGTAATTAGGACTGGTAAGAGTTAACGTCGAATACACGTCATTTTCTTTGCTTGATTACAATATATTTAAGTATTTTTTAAATTCTTAAAACGTCGAAATTATTAATTTTGGTTGTTGGGTTTTGTGTTTTCATTGTATATTACGAAGAATACAGATAAACTGGTACGGTTTTGACTGAATAAGATGTGAATACCATGGCTTCTTGAATGATTGTGATTATGATATGATATGATATGATATGATATGATATATGATATGATATATGATATGATATGATATGATATGATATGGTATGGTGTGACTATGATATGATATTAGATGACTGATATGGTAATATATGTAACATTTAACGATTTATGATATGCGATATGCTAAAAGACACAATAAGGTATAATGATTTCACATATTATATTTTATGATTTGATATGATATGGTATGATATGATGTAACACTTTATGACAATAGAGAGTTAGATATGCTCAATTATGACACAAGGTAAAAAAACAGATATGATATAATATATATGACGTCATAACTTAGGATGATGTGACGTCATATAAAAACTGATATAAATTTAGATTGTGTAAAACAAGTTGATTGAAATATATGATGGAAAAGGATAAATTAAACCCCCATTATATCATTTTACAATCACAGGATTTATAACAGCAAAGGGAACTTTAGTGAGAACTATTTTGTTTCCCAAACCCATGGATTTCAAACTTTACCGTGATGCTCTGCGTTTCATTGGTGTACTGGCCATAATAGGTGAGTATCCTTGATAGATTTGTTTTGAGTTGGTTGCATTTCAGTGATACGGCAACAAAACAACACAGGGGTGATTATTTCAAAAATAATACAACTGTCGTATTTAAAATATATCATTCCTTTCGCTTTTGTGATAATTTTATAATTACCTTTGTAACATGTTATTTTTTTTCATTACAGCGGCCATCGGATTCGTTTACATCATAACCATCAAAGTTCTGCATGATGTGAGTTCATTTTCCTTTTCTCATACAAAGCGACTTTAGAGTATATTATTTTTGTACTTCCCTCTCTATGTCATTTTCAATTTTCTACGTTACTTTACATTTTCAAAGAATTGGGATGCCATTAGGTAAGTTTACTGCAATATTTCGATTTGTCATATTTGATTACTTATTCTGACCGTGTCCCGTACACAATTCACGACACCGCTCCATGTTATAGTAAGCCTATAACCCAGCTGCATTGTACATTTCGTACATTTGTGCCAGTGAGTTCAAGTGTTCAAGAGGGAAGACTTACAAGTTACAAGTCCGCCATCTTGATTGGTGGATTATGGTAAATCAAATATTATTCTATTAATGTTGGTACCAATTAAATGGTTGTGACCACATATAATCATAGGCTCATTATTTAAATGTAATATACTTTTTACCATTATCTTCTTGGTAGGCCACAATTCAAGATATTGTCATCAAGGGCCTGGATATCTTCACAATCGCTGTGCCACCAGCCTTGCCTGCGGCTTTAACCATAGGCATGGTATACGCCCAAGGCCGTTTGAAGAAACTCGGCATTTACTGTATCAGCCCGCAACGAATCAACGTCAGCGGAACATTGGATGTCGTCTGCTTCGACAAGGTAAGACTCGATGATGTCATAGTAATGCTGTTTGTCCGACAAGCTGAGGTATGGTGACGTCATAGTGATGTGACATGATGACGTTCAAATAATGTGATGACGTAATGGTAGTGTGTGCTTTAACAAGGTAAGACATGGTAACGTCACAATATGTTTGGCCATAGTACGAAATTGTGACGTCACAATATGTTTGGACATGGTTTGAAATTGTGACGTCACAATATGTTTGGACATGGTACGGAATTGTGACGTCACAATATGTTTGGACATGGTACGAAATTGTGACGTCACAATATGTTTGGACATGGTACGAAATTGTGACAAGGTAAGGCACGGTGACGATAAGTATAATATATGCCTGCACAAAGCAATATATGGTGACGTCATAACGTGTGCCTCCACAAGATAACACATAGTGAAATCATAGTAATAGCCTAGGTACTTAGAATGAGAAGGAGTAAACTATTTCTCTAATAGTTGTAGAGGTGGGCGCTTAAAAGTGTTGACTTCATACTATGACAATTAAGGCCATGAGTTATCATAGCAAAGGAAAACACTCCTCGAAATGAACAAATCACAGAACTATGAACTTGTTAGGGGACGGGGAAAAACTGCTGCAGCATCACATTAATTTAGTATATTCGTTATAATTACTTTGTAGACTGGAACGTTGACAGAGGATCATCTTGAACTACTTGGTGTTGCCCCAATCTCAGGAGATGGGTATGTACAATAGGAAATATATATATATTTATCTATCGCCACCGACACATCACCTTGAATAAGCTAACTTTTTAATGATACTAAGAATCACTTTCTTCCCTCTATGGTACCAACTAGCCTCTTTCTGGGAACCATTCTATGGGATACCTTGGGCAATCTGATTGGGTTAACAATGTCATGTGATACTGGTTAGCCATTCACATTGCCTGAAGTATCACATGGTAACATTGACCTAACACACTGATACGGGGACAGCTATTGGCAGATCCAGACCGAGTTCATTCATTTCTATTACGTTTTCCATTCTGACTAATATCATTATCATTTACCACCAAATTATTCATTTCGTAGTATTCATAACATCAAGTACTAGTTATCCCTTTTCTTCTTTCTATACAGTAGTGTTTCTTCTATCCTTTATTTCTCATCCTCGTTCGCATGTCACTTTTTCACATTGTACTATTGCTTCACTTACAGCAAACCTTCAGCTATGCCTGTTAAATTAAATAATGGCAAGGAAACTGAAAGGTTTGGACGAAACACTAATCTTACTGATTCCATTCTTTTCTGCCACTCGGCATATTCGTATAATTTTTTTTGCACATTTTACTCACACACAACGAAGACTTGCTCGTCCTTTTGCAAAGTAGGTAAGCTAGAAATCACCACAATACAAACTTCCACTTGTGTGCCGGATCTTCTGTGGGGTCAAACTATCATGTCGTAGCGCCCTCCATGTCTACCGAGAAAGTAGATACTTGCCTTCACATGTCAAAATGGTGTCATACCACTTTACATAATTTCACGACTTTTCGAAAATTGATTGAAAGTTTTGTTGAGAAAGAAATGGGCGCCATGTCTTCAACGATCCAAGGGAGGACGAGTAAGTGTCACTTGCACCAAACTTCAATCTTCTATGAATATTGGTCAGTTTCACTAATACTTGCACCCTTATAATGAATAAATGTTTTGCTTCCAGAATTGTCGCTATTGCCACTTACCCTTTTGCTGCAATTCACTGACCATTTTGCTGTAACTGCGCATTTCCGTATGCAATAGCTTCACTGCGATAAGCACTGTCACACTTCGACCTCTATTTTCTGAGGTACTCAATATGTCAATTTGGTCTGCACATCTTCCATTCCTTTATATTTGACGATCACATTTTCAGCTATATTTGCCTGTGATGACTTCATTTCGCTAAGGCCGCTATTTATCCCTAAATTCCAATAAGCTGTTAGCTTGATTTGAGCTATTTTTGTAAAGTAACTGTCTTTTATATGTATTTTGATATATATGTGTGTTCTGGATTTTAACACATTAAAATAAATATATATTCTACTTCACTCATTTTTTCACTGAATAAGTCAGTACCTGTGGTGCAAGGTACTTTATTAAATAAAGGTCACTCGACCGTTCACAGCTATTTCATTATGTTCTTATTATTCGTATTCTCTATATTTACACTATTATCTATATCTTGTCTGCGAAAGCAACGCTTATCATTTCTAGGAGTTCATCACAATATATGTTTGTTCCTTAACAGTTTTGAACTTGTTGAGGATCCAAGTAAGCTCCCGGATGGACCCGTCCTGCACTGTATGGCCACCTGTCACTCGTTGACCATAATTGAAGGTGAACTACGAGGAGACCCCCTGGACTTACAGATGTTTGATGCCTTAAAATGGGTGGGTGAAAATAGGTAGACGGAAAATCACTATGATTTTTCAACTTCAGCTGTCATTTTTGGCAGCAACCCTGAATAAGTATTCAAATAGGTACACTCATACAAATATGGTGGTATAAGTGAGTGTAGTTTTCACGGAAGTAACAGTGTTACGTTTGCATTGCTCGAATGTGAGACACCGAACTGTCAATAGCGCGAGAAATCATGTACCCTGAGCAGACGATTGAAATACCGTAACTATTCTTAAATTCCTGTCGACAAGATGGCGGATAGTGCAACGTAAATGGAAAACTGTTGACATGTTTCCATATTCTTAAACTACTAAAACATGATATGCTATACTCACGAGAAAGTCAGTATTTTTATAAAATCTCCAGAACTAGAAATTCGACTTTGACCCCCTAACACTCGGGAATATAAATCTCTGACAGTCAGAATTGTTCTTGACCAGACTAGCCGTCATTCTTTGAGTATTATTCATCAATAAGATTGCATGTGATATACTTAATAGGTAAAAGACTGCATATTCCAAAAATACTAAAGTGTATTGTGATGCTTTGCTGTGTCTTTATGTCCATTTTGACTGATACACCTTAAGCATTTGAAAGAACCAGAAGATGGTGATGTGACAGGTTTTGATAACTACATGCCAACAATTGTACGATCAGCTCCATGGCCTGAACAGATGACTGAGGATGAAGTTGACGGTCATCAGCCCTCTCCTCAACAGGTAAGTTATCGTTCAGTAGAATTTCCCCTTTCTATACACTCAAACTGTTGTAGGGTAATATTTATTGTTCACCTTAGATCTAACTACATGACCCATTGACACTGAACTGAACCAGTTGTAAAATATTGCGTATGCCATAGACACGAACAAGAAGTATGCTTTGAGAAGGAGATTGGTTATTTTGTAAACTAACAAATGTCTAGTCAAATGTCTGAATTAATTTAGCACTTCAAAGTATTAGAAAGAAAGATAATATAACCCCCCCATACTATCCATTTACATCCCCACCCATCCTATCCTATCCTATTTTATCATATTCCATCCCATCATATCATATCCCTTCTCATCCCTTCCTATACCGTCCGAGTGGTCCCACACCATCATCATATCCCATCCTTTACTACTGTATTCTATCCCATCCCATCCCATCGTTACTTGACAAACCAGTCACTATTGGCAACAATTATTGACGCTATCATTTCAAAATCAATGAAATAAAGACAATCTTTTAATTGGCAGCAGAGTTCTGCAGAAATTGGTATCCTAAGACAGTTCACGTTTTCGTCAGCCCTGCAACGAATGAGTGTTATAACTCAAACTAATGGCGCTGGGAATATGCAAATCTTTGTAAAAGGAGCACCAGAGAAGGTTGCATCGCTTTGTGATAACGCAACAGGTGAGTTATTAACCTGTGTCGCTTGCGTTCTTCTTTCTGTAAGTCATTCACATAGCTATTTTAATTTCACTCTCAACTAGAGTGAAACTATGCAAAGAATAAGGGTTTAGACATGAAACAACAACTTTGTTAAATTCTATATTTACATCGTTCTTATTAACATACGACGCACGAGTCGATTTGCATGTTTCATTAACCGTCGTCGTTGCGACAACTTCGTTATTCACTCTTTACAATTGTATTTTATGGTTAAAGTGACACAATCTGACCTTATAAGTGTTTCACTCACTCAAGTGAAAATATTCACATAAAACACTGTTAGGGATTCCCTGGATATGTTTGTATACTTATATGATAAATTACATCATTTGATCATTTATAAGTTATATCCTGATACCAGGTTTGAGTTCAGTCAATTACAAGTGATGGTGATGTATGCTTCAGTAGGTAGAAAACTATGAGTACATTTTATTACCCATCAGTATTAACTCAGCTTGTGCGAAGTTGTGCCCCATGAAAATAGAGCGCCAACAAGCGATGAATCTATCAGTTTAACTGCCAGGGTGGTTGTGTTTAAATCATGTATATATCATGGATGTAACCTTGAAACGATGGGTATTGTTTTCAACTTCTTTGTTTTATATGACAACTGACTAGAAGATTAACATTCAGTATTAAAATTGTTCCCTGGGTAAAAAGTCAAAACATTTTGTTGTATGACAACACAAATGATGGCAACATTGATATTCTGTATCGTTTTCCTTTAGAAATATAGTTATAATCAGAAATTAGCAACTGTTGTCATATCATCATACCATTTCCTCTCATGGTTCAAATACATACCTTTAAATGGTTATTGTCGCTTGATACTTTCCAGTATATATCTTGCCTTAAGTTATTTCCATTTCTGCTTACTTGTCCACAGTTCCTGATGACTTCTATGATGTCCTGCATGAATACACTCACCAAGGATTGCGTGTTCTCGCCATTGCATTCAGAAACCTTCCGGGAGATATATCTTACAATGACATTAAGAAGATAACGAGGTAAATGCAGATCTGTCACCTCTAAAGGGCAACAGGCGTCCAATTCACACGCATGCGAATCGGGGTCCCACGCTACGAAACTGTAGCCCGTAGCTAGGGACACCAAAATAACTTTTATTTCAGAGCAGATATTTACATTATTTACGAATGACTTTTTCCCAGAAAAAAAACCAATCGTCGTGCAAATAAACCGAATTTAACATGATACTTGGAACGTGGGATGGATATGAATTCAAATAGTGATCATGATGTGATGCATCGTGTGCATGGCATAATAAAAAATACAAAGCACTTTAACGGGACATGCGCACTTGATGACTACTTGACTTTAAGTTTATTATTCATTTTTAAATATTCAGATTTTATTCCACTACTAAACACGTCCAATCATTTCAAGCAACTAGTAGATTTATCATCAAAGATTCGCTTCTAATGAAAAACGTATAATTGACACAATTATGACAATAGACAACATAGAAGGGTTAATCATGAAACGTCAGCTATTTATTTATTTATAAATTTATTTGAATTTTTTACTCAAAACGTTTTTTGTAGGACACAACTGTTGTCCTTCGACAAACAATTAAAATCCAGCTGATAACTATAACCTTTTGACATCTTTTGATATTTCAGTTCCCTAAGCAGTCTTACTCATCAACGCGGTAAAATTGTTTTTGTCCCTTGGCTGAGTGATAAGAGTCTTCACACTGTCTACTCATTGAACACACATTATAGTAATGAGACAACCTTTAAGTCAGCAAACGGTAGTAGTCTACATTGCAAACACATATGAGTTATTATTAGCTATGGACAGTGTTATGACTTAGGATAAATTTTTGTTCATAGCAGTTCAATTCAATAGGGAACTTGCAATCCAGACTGAGCATGCTCAGACGCAAAGGACTATGGGATTATCTGTGGTTATCGTAATACCTAATCAGGAGTTATGAATGGATTATGAATTTATTATTTGTGGTTAAAAACTATGTAGCATTACTGTTTACAATACTTTTGGATTAGTATGTATTTTCACATTTCCCATGATGCAACATTCAAGATGGCGGGTTTGCAATTTCCCTATTGGACGATTTAATTTCCGCTATCTACTAAATCCTTCAGTTAAAGCTACCTAACCTTTACAAAAGTTTGCATATCGTCCCAGAATTCAAACTTTGACTTAACTATATCTTTCAAAGTCTCTACTAGTAAAATTAAAGCGTAAGTGTTTGATTTTCCAATTTTCAGAGATGAAGTGGAAAATAATCTCACATTCCTAGGATTATTGATCATGCAGAATACAATAAAGTCGGAGACCATTCCCGCCATAAAGAAACTGAAGAAGGCGAAAATCCGAACTGTCATGGTAACGGGTAGGTTCTATTGCATAATTGTTTTTGCAGATTTTGCGTACATACCATGTGTTTAAAGCTATTACATGAACGTATGTGCTTTGTTATCGTGTTCTTGTGAACCATGGAGAGAGAGAGAGAGAGAGAGAGAGAGAGAGAGAGAGAGAGAGAGAGAGAGTGTGTGTGTGTGTGTGTGTGTGTGTGTGTGTGTGTGTGTGTGAAAGAGAGAGGGAAGGGGAGGACAGACAGACAGACAGACAGACAGACAGACAGAGACATGTACAAAAGAAAGAGAGATGTACGTACGTCTGCATGACATAACCATACACCGTAGTACATACAATGTACCTAAAAGAAGCATCAAATGTGACTCATCACCACGAATAGTACTGAACCGATATGTGTATGAGGAAACGATTTGGGGAGGGGCCATTTCCAAATATCCAATGAAAACATCAGTGGAAGTACATTTTTTGTGGCCATTTCATTCATGTCTTGAGAGATTGGAGAACGATGAGAACAAAGAGTTATATCATTGGTAACTAACTTTCAGGTGATAACATTCTCACGGCGATACACGTAGCACGAAAATGTGCAATGATTGAACAGAAAGAAATGGTACTACGTGTTGAAGCCCACCCTCCTACCCTGGACACTGACGCACACATACAATATACCATCGTCGGACAAGAGATGCATGGACGAGCTTTCAGCAAGTCAAACGGATCACAAGACTCCAAGGATACTAACGAGAATAGCGCCCTCGTCGACAATGTTGAGGTAATAAGTTTTTATTTACGCATTCCCTTTTTGTGTTTCTGCTTTTAAATGTCAAATGATTACCTTGATGACTAAAGTATAATACTAACATGTCACTGCATAGTTTGTAATCTCCCTGTAATGTTCTAAGGGGTGAATGTTACGTCGTTTATGCCATGCATTCAAGAGCAAAGACATGATATATTCAAGGAGCTTTCTGCAATCAACAATAATCATTGAAAAACACACTGTGTTCTTTCTTTATTCTTTGTGTATGAATATAACAAAGTTACCTACATCTCCTGAGCATTACACTTAATGTCCCTGTGGTTTCAAAGAATAGCTGTAACACTTTGTATTCTTTATCAGGACCCTGAAAGTGTCAAGATTACCATTGACAGTAATGTCCTTGATAGAAGAGACCACAGTACCTATCACTTGGCAATGGATGGCAAAACATTTGCTGTTATCCTGGAACACTTCCCAGAACTAGTACCCAAGGTAAAACCGACGATACACACACATTATTTGACAAACCCGAAGGATACTTGTTGTAACAAATGTGTTATATGTGGTCTTGACAATTTCTGTCTTTCCTTAAATAATTGTGTGTCATTCATTATATACAAGGCAGATTATATGAGATATGGTGAAATGCATATACAGGGTTTAGGCTGCATTGGCTCTTGAGTAGGATATATGTATACAAGTACGTCTGAATATTATCACACATCGGAAGGTAGTACTTGGACAGTTAATGCGTATGCACTCAGAGACTAAACAACATAGAAAACAGACTCTAAGAAACAGGGAACAGTGTGAACAAACAATTTATTTTGTATTTTCCAGTTGTATTTCGATGTGTTTGATATACTTTCCGTACTTTTGAAATTTACTTCTACTGTAGTCATAGAAACGTAATATTCTTAGCTCCTTATGTTTAAATTACTGTGTAGATTGCACTCAAAGGAACAGTTTTCGCTCGGATGGCACCTGACCAGAAAGCACAGCTAGTGGAGGCACTTCAAAGTCTACAGTAAGTTTTTGACATTCATTGTATCTCTGAGTAAAATAACTTTGGACTGTTCTTTTTCTAGCTCCAACTAAATATATATGAGACTGTCGTCATAATTATGACCCCTGACCTCGTATTGATGCATGATGTCTTGACGTTCGAATCTCAAATGGAGATAGGTGTACACATTATTTGTGGTAATTTGGCCATACTCACTTGACTGAAGCTTGAAAGTTATTGAACAAAACATAGGGTTTGGATTCATATTCGGATTCGAATATCATTTAGATTCGAATTGCTTACATTTTGCCCATGCATCGTTTCTGTTCTTCAAGGTATTATGTTGGTATGTGTGGTGATGGCGCTAATGACTGCGGAGCATTGAAGACAGCACATGCTGGGGTTTCCTTGTCAGAAGCAGAAGCCTCTGTTGCTTCCCCATTCACATCCAAGACTGCAAATATAGAATGTATTCCAACTTTGGTCAGGTAAAAACATTAGATCAGTTAATTTCAATGTTTTTTTTGATCATTTTGTGTAGATTTGAAACATACTTTTTGAAAATAACATGTCCTTAAAATGTATGTACATAAAACTTTCTTTGTGATCCGCAATACAATAACAAATGAGTTCAAAACGAAGTCACAGACTGGGGGGGGGGATTATTAGCACCTTTCGATGGATAGCGTTTCTTGCTATCTCTAATTTATCCGTCGATATTCTCGTCAAAATAAACTTCCAGGTCAAACTAAATCTCTTACTTTTCGCCATGTTCTATTCAGCCTTTACAATATATGCCGATTTAAGAAAATTGATATCTTTCCAATTTGATTCATTTGGATTCGTTGTTAGAAGTTGTCAAAATTTACAAAAATAGTAAACAACTTGATTATTTATTGTATTTGTAGGGAGGGACGAGCAGCTCTGGTGACGTCATTTGGAGTTTTTAAATACATGGCTATGTATAGTATGATACAATTTATTTCAGTCATGATTCTAAACACGGTAAGTCAATAGTTATTCATTCTTTGTTTCTCTGCACTTCAGATGAATATAGTCACCTCATGTCTACAGTAAAATAAAATACAACCGTTGTAGGCGTGATTTAGAGATGCCAGTGATCACAAACGTTGTATCAGAGATGAACAATAAAAACTGAATTTGAAGGTGCCGAAAAGTCCTCTCCTTATTACACTTTAGAAATTATATAAAACAACGTTAGGTGCCTCGGATGTAGATTCCAGGACACTTCATCAGTTTATTTATGTCAGTAAAAGTTAGTCGTATTGTGACATCATATATACGGTAATACGGTATGACCAACTTTTACTGATTTGCACCAATCTTTCATAAGTTACAAGGGACAAGTTGCTTCTATTGTGAAATTTATCTTTTTTTACTTTCTCTCTCGAAGTATTATGATATATATTTGCTTCGTCTGTAGATCCAATCCTTCCCTGGTGATTGGATGTTTATGTACTGGGACATTGCTATCACTACGGTGGTGGCCTTGCTATGTAAGTACAAAGCGTACAGCAGGTCCTTCCTGAGCCAAATTGTATGGCTGTACTGTTGAGATGTGTGCGATGTAGTATTTGGTGAAAATGACTTTCCTTGGTTTTCTAAGCATACGAAATACAGCTAAGTTGTTGTTGTTGTTGTATTTTATTTATTAACGTGTCCTATGTGGACTTAAAGTATACATTTGTTTATATGATCTGGCACAGTTGTTCATAACACTTGCCACATCCAGCCCCTTGGGCTTATAAGACACAAATCCAATTTTTGCAAAATAAATAAATAAATACATAAAGAAAGAAACATTTTTTTTTTTTTGAAAGTGCTAAGATGAATAAGCCTCACCCTCCTGAAACAGAGTGATTGTTTGCTGTGAATTAATACCAATTTCCAGTACTATTAACATGTGTTCCACTTCTAAGTGCAATTTATACCATAACTTTATAATTTGAAGTGTTGACTGCATTTCAAAATCAAATCCGAGTACAGCAGAGGACTCACACCACGTTCTTAAATTATAACGTTTACAATACCAATGTTCTCGTGATTCTATATTTGTTAACAGGTGGTAGAAATGAAGCTTATCCCAAGATTGTTGCTAAGAAACCACAGACTCAACTGATGGAGGCACCAATGATTTTCTCCATTATCTGTATGATTTTGTTACAATTGATATTCCAAGTTGCAGGCTTCTTTGTTCTAACATCTAGACCATGGTAAGTTGACGGGGTGCATACCAGCTCAGACACTTTATTGGCAAAATCGTCTATCAAATACAAATGAATATCCGTTCTTGTTCAAGAACACTTCAATTATTCTCAGTTCAAAACAATAGAGAAATCCAGGGATCGTCGTACATTTTTCGAAATAGCGGTCAAAATGATATCAAAACCCGTAGTCGTTTTAGAATTCAATATGGCCGTACAATCCAATATGGCTGTAGAATCCAATATGGCCGCCAATTTAGAATCCAATATGGCCACTGAATACTGTGCTAACGCTATGAGAAGTTAAAAGATTGACAGTTTCCTTGAAATCAAGAGAGCGAACCCTAAACTTCTCGTATTATTTCTAAAATTACAAGAAAGGAGCCTTCATATTTCAAAGTTTGGAGTGAATTGAAAAAGTATGATTTTCAGGGAAATTTGTCTCCAGGACATATTTTACTTAAGACAAAATTTAAAATGAACAATACGCAAAATGGATCAGCATGTGTTGTTTAGAACGGTGCCTACTTATGATGTCTTAAATCACATCCACCTTAGTGCTGTCCAGTTGCTTGTTTGCTGTGACGTATCACTTATTACATACTTCTTTCCAGCTACAAAAGCAGTTATCATAGCAAGGTTAACTGTTACCAAATATACATATAAGTTTGTCTTTTCACAGTTTAATTACAATCAGATCAGAAGTAATATCTAAGCACGTTTTAGGATCAGTCGTATAAAAGTTCAATGAAGTTAGTTTAAGGGTATTTATATATAGCTAAATCATTTCATCATTCCAGCTCGACAACCAAATTTCGTAATCTCCACTAACGTCATCTTTGTTGTTGTTGTACAGGTTTTCACCAGTTGTACCAATCAAGGGGGATATGAACATATTATGCTATGAAAGCACGATGATATTCTACGTAGCAGCCTTCCAGTATATAATTGTAGCTTTCCTGTTCTCGAAGGGACCTCCATTCCGAAAACCATTGTATACAAATAGTAAGTATGGTCTACCTAATTTGCATATTTGCTGTTATACCTGGACCTATCATCATTTTTACATATGGATCGCCACATTTGCATATTTGCAATACGTATGGCTCGTCTCATTTGCATATTTGCTGTTATATCAGAAGTCTTAACTCTGTACAATCATTTTCTCTGAATAAGCACTAAGGAGTCATGAATATTCATGTTACATTTCTGTTGATCCCCAAATGGGGCAGAAGTTCACTTTGGTGTTTCTCTGAAATGCAGTGCAATGTAGGTGATATAAAATCATGAAATGACTCCCCAGACACCAAAGTTTATGAAAATGCCTTTATCTCCTAGAGTGATGTTCCCTCTAAACATTTAGTCTTAATGTCACATGTCACAGAATGTAGATCTCATTGTACTAATACTTGATATTACATATTTTCAGTACCCTATACAATTGGTCTAGTTGTATTGACCGGAATCACAATCTATCTGGTAATTTATCCAGGTGAGAAAGTGAGGGAGTTCTTTATGGTAAGAATCATATGTTTTTATCAAAAGACACATTTTTTCATAGCTTTAAGGATCTTACAACAATTTCCATGGATTATTGAAGTACAAATGTATCAAACACAAGTGTTTTCTATATCGTACTACAGTGCAAGTTGTATGTGTGCACACTGATGCAAGTAATCACCGGTACATACGTAATACATTACATTTTGTTGAAATAACAATAGACCTGTTGCCCGTTCCAAAATGCATTGCGTGTCTCTCCATACAACGCCATGTATTGTGTACGCGTTAAGGTGTTTGCACGCGCTACTCAGGGGGTGGGGTGGAGGGGGTGGTGGTTGTCACCTGACCGTACCCTGGGTTTACCCGTAAAATACCTCTCTATCATTGAATGGCGTTTAATCTTTGTTGTATAAAATCACTCATAATCAAAGAGGTCATCATGTCTTTCCATTATTTTCTGATAAAAATGTTATTTCAAATGTAATAAAGACAACACTAGACTAACTGTAACAACATAAAAGCCGCCCTCTCGCGCAATGCATCTTGGAACCGGAAAATCGACTATCAATATATTTAAAAGCTTTCCTAATTTTTCAAACAGTTAATGGAAATTCCTGAAATGCTCTTCCGGGTTGTTATACTTGCTATAGCCCTGGCTAATTTCTTAGCGGCTCTCATTGTTGAGGTAAGTAGGCACACTATGGCACGTGATACGAACAACACAAATTGTTAGAAATACAAGTAACTTGGGTAATTTATCGTAACATTACTCATAGACTAATCTTTCTCCTTCACTGATGAGAAAACATGTACTTGTAGTAATGTCATCCATTCTGTAGAATCTTGCAATGTCTACCAAAGAAAACCAGGAGGTGATGATTTTGTTAAGAATGTTTGCTGTGAACGTGCTTGGACTCAGTCATGGGTTTAAAGCATTCGACGCAATCTCTTATCAGTCACCTTCCGCCTGAAATTCCTTTCTGACTTGTCGGTATCTCACGATTCATTCATTCTAGCTCGTAGTTAATAAAGCATTTACAAGTGTATGTTATCGATTATTGCTTTTGGTGACATTGTACACATAGCACTTACATGTAGATGATACAAAAATAAAACAGAAAAGTGGATGATCACCCCAAAACAATCAAATTTGCGCGTTTCTAGCAATTCTGACTAGTTTTCAGTTCACCGAGAATCATTAGGCCAACAAATGATATACACAGTTATTACCAAGCAATTACTTTATTTAAAAACCTTTTTATCTATTTTTTTCACTGTAGGTTTATATTGCTAACAGCATACTTGTGAAAGATTTCTTGACTTGCAAGAGATGTCGGGGAGTACAGACCCTTCCCAAACATATGCAATTACAGAAAGAATTAGCAGAAGATGCCCATTGGCCACATATAACATTCAAAGATGCCAGTACTGAAAAACCAGGTCCTGTAAGACGCGCAATTTCCAATACTGGACGCAATCTGGAATCTTCGTTGTAGAGTTCCAACTCCATTGACAATTGAAGGCTTGAAGGCCATTTAGATATAACCATATTCAACAAGGCGTGACATGGATTCGCAATAAGAATAACTAAATAAATGAAATTTAGATATCCTAAAAACGCCAGATACGGTATAACTAAGGGTTTACAATATACGTGGTGAAAAGTACACCTGTTTTATGTTTGTACCACGGTGGGGATACCAGTGACATTTTGCTCACCAGCAAAGATCAATTGATATACAAACTCCAAGAATTTGGATTAAGAATCTCCTTATGTTTTGCAATTGTTATCATAGCGTTCGATTTCAAAAAAAACATTAAAAAAAAGCAATGTGTATTTTCCTTTGCTTTGTTGCTTATCATATTAAAGCTCGAAAACGATGCTTATTCACCATTGAAATGTAGGTTTTATGATTGTAAAGATCAATGTAATGCGAAATGTGCTAATGGGGAATGAAAATTAGCCAATGTTTGACGAGACAAACGGTACCTGTCGATTTAATATCAAAATCGTAAAAATGTTTTAATATAAATCAAAATAGATTACAATAATTTGATTCAAGGTCATCTACGTATCTGTTTTATTTTGCCCAATGCAATGTACGGTAGCGGATATACCAGGAACAAATACTCAGAAATAATATTCTTTAATGGGAAAAAATCGTGAGGTCAGACTTTTATACTGATGTCTAAATGAACCATACTGCACGAAATTTTCAATTTTTCAAAGCCCAAATGTGCTATGTTTTAAGTAGATAGTTTATAATGTTAACTTTTTAGGCATTGGCCAATGAATATGTATGTAATGACTTGTTTACAGACAGCATTTTCAGAAATGTCAATCTTTTCAGTTTGAACCGTTGATGATAGCAATACTCGGATACTTACAGATCATGTATAGTGTGGTAGTGAAATGTATTGTCGTATAATTGTTGACATATATGATAACCAGCAGTGCAAAATAATGTCACACACCATGTTGAGTTGTACTGAATGACGTCATACATCAATAGTGCTAAATGACGTCATATATCATGGTAAGTAGTGCTAAATGACCATACATCATAACGAGTAGTAGTAGAATGACGTCATACATCATAACGAGTAGTAGTAAAAGACGTCATATATCATAAGTAATGCTTAATTACGTCATACGTAATAATAACTAGTGCTAAATGACGTCATACATCATGAGTTGTGGTAAATGACGTCCTGTCACGAGTCGAGTAAAATGACGTCACATATAGCTAATAACGAAGTGTTCAATGACGTCATACATCTTGACATAATTTATGTAATTGTAAGGAGTACTGCAAAATGACGTCATCCATCGTGATGAGTAATACTAAATAAATGGCCACTGTAATGTTATTGTGACATTCGTATTCAAAGACATTTTCCTAATTAAACAAGTATATATGTTAAGCACACGAAGTAAAAAAGGGGTAATTAATGAAATATTTAGGATCAGTAAAGAATTATGATTAAGTTGCTATCAAAACAATTATTATATATTAAATGTAGTGCTTTTTCGAAATTCGTATTTGTTATTATCCAACCTATATTTGTTTATAGAAGGTTTAAGATTTTTGAATTCAGTAAAATAAAATAGAATGTTTGCTTCTCCCGATATAATTATATATTCCAAAGAATGCACACACTGCAATGTGCGAGCTGACTTTATTAAGTGGCATCTAGTCTTCAATAGCTTAAGCATAATGTGAACAGCTTTGCACATTTTGTTTGTAATTTCATAGGATGAAGAATGTTAGTGAACAACGTTTGCATTGTTAGTCTATACAAAGGTAAACGTCATTGATGACGTAGTAGACAATAATTGTGACGTCAACATTCATCGTGATTGTAATACATATAATTGTTATATATATATCTGTAATATCAAAATTGTATACGTTACTATTGAATATACATATACTAAAGGATGATTTTTTGTACAGAATCAAATTGACGTGAACACAAGCAATACCTTCCATTCGTCTTCAAGAGGATTAAAATAGCGTCCCTGGTTTTCTTACAAATTTCATGTTTTGAAAAATGTTACCGGGATGTAAAATTGTAGAAATTGTTTCATTGCGAGTATGCATTGTGATAAGTATAAACAATGTATTGTCACGTGACGTGAGTTGACTGTGGGGATGTGTGGGTGGTAGTGTATAATAACGATGTCTGTGTGTTCATTTGAATGTGTAGAAGGGTTCGTTTTCTTGCTAAACATGGTGTGTGTTGAGGAACAGTATTATGAACTAACTAAAACGAAGTGGAAATGCTACTTCTCCTCTACCACTGTTGTTATTAGAGCTTCAGTGCCGGATTGTAAAAGCAAACGATCCAAAATCAAGACGCACATTAATTAGAAGCCATGTTTAAATGCAACGTGTGTAGCTGTGTACACGTTGTGTTGCAAGAAGGAGATAAGGGTAAATAAATGCTATAAACGAAGGGCTGTAAATATCTGTATTGCCTTGTCATTGTATCAACATTATTCCTCTGGTTGTCATCACGTGGTAGACTGTAGTCGCAGGGGCAAGTCACAGGAATATTTTAACACCATTCAATAGATATGACTTTTTATGGAATGTGTATTTCCACTGTCATATTGGTTATACATGATTGTAAATGTATTGTAGATAAGTAGTGTATGTAATGGCTGATAGAAGTGAATAAACTTGGAAGTGATAATGTCAGTTGTGTCTTTTGCCATTCTTTCGTGTTTTAATGTATGACTAAGAGATAACAAATTTTTTTAAACAAGTTTTTTGGACCTACTGCTCGAAAAGACAATCAAGCAAGCAATCAATCAATCAATCAATCAATCAATCAATCAATCAATCAATCAATCAATCAATCAATCAATCAATCAATCAATCAATCAATCAACCAACCAACCAACCAACCAACCAACCAACCAACCACCAAACAACCAACCAGTCAGTCAGTCAGTCAGTCAGTCAGTCAGTCAGTCAGTCAGTAAGTAAGTCAATGAATCAATCAATACTCGGGTCTGTAAGGTACGCTGTGAAGGGGCGCCCTCACACATTAGTCACTACTCGTGACAAATAAATTAAAAATTGGTATTCATGTCTCGATTAAACAGAAAATTACTGGTATCAGTTAGAATGGAGCGATTGGTAGCACAATGGGATGATCAGGTCCGAGAAATCTGCCATGGCTTCGTCTCCGTCGCGTCGTTGATATATCGGGGTTCTAAATATCTATGATATTTGAATGGGTTATGAAAGGGGTTTCACTCAAAAAACATGCGCAGACAATATTCGCAGTCTCACACTCTATCGATCAGACAACCTGAGCTACGTTATTAGCCGCTTATAGCTTGCTAAACAACAATGAATTTTGATATCCGAACACGATACACTTCTCGATAGGTCATGACCCTGTACCACAGCGTATCCTACGTTTAATATATTTTTATATGAACCCTGTCACCCGTCACCAAGGTAACAACGTCATAGTTTACTGGCGACATAGTCATCATAAAATTAAATGGGGTAAACTGAAGGGCTCACATCAACATCAGGGCAGCACCGCCATACCAAACCATATGGCGACTGCATCCACACACACACCCCACCCCCACCCACCCCCTGGGTGGGCTACACAATATCTCTAAAAACTACGTCATCATAGATAGGTCATTATTATTAATTATTTTGCTTTTCCGAATTAAATCAGAAAATTGACTTGTTAGCCACACCTGATTTTTAAATGTGTGTAAACTGAAGTACCAATTCAATAGAACAAATTAGACGTGTACGTTGACATATATCATAACTTGATGTCGTTATATCATAACGAGTAGTGCAAAATCATGTCACACACCATGTTGAGGTGTACTAAATGACGTCACACATCATTAGTGCTAAATGACGCCATACATCATAACGAGTAGTACTTTTAAAGCTTAGTAGTAAATGACGCAGATCCGGTCTTGTTGCAAAACTGCATTCGTTGTTATCGTCAGATACATAAGTTATTCTACATATTTGATTTATAATCTACCTTATGACCTCTGCATGACCTTCTAATCACCAGTCCAGGGTGGGGCCTATATAAATTTTGTGAAGTTTAATTGCCGTCATATAGTTCTACAGAGCAGTACAGTCTGATAGAGCAGGCCGGTGAGGGCGGAAATATGGGGCGACACCCTCGTACGCGTCCCCGATAACATAGACATCCACAAGTTTGTTGGAAGATGGCCAGTCCGTCACTTTTGACTTATACAATATTCTTTTTGTACCTAGACTATTTGCATTTTATTGAAATTTACGGTCTCTCTTTTTGCGGCGCGGCCAAGTGCCCCAGTGTTATTAAAACGGAGTGTAGTATAAGTGGGTTGTGAACTTGTGACACCCTCAGGTCATACGTAGAAAAGGCAATATAAACAATGGAACCGCTCTAAAGCAGTGGCTATGTGACGATTCCAGTACAGTCTTGTAGTTTATGACCCCAGCCCCAGATCAAGTAGTTGAAGACCAGGAACCCAAATAAACGTGTCATACCGAGTTACACAAGGGATACATCGCTGTCACACATATAAAAGGTGAGTGTCAGCAACCAATTATCTCTTTACTGGCGTAGTCGGCAGGGAAGGAAATGGTAATGTTTACCGGAAAACACGAGTAGAAATAATTATGGTTAGCTTTGGTGACACCCTAGCAGATTGGGTATGCTTCTGAGAGTCACCGACGCCGGAAAATGAATCTGGACACCGGAATCTCGGCATTGGATCCATAGCAGCTCAAAAGGAACCGCACGGATGATTACACACCTGGACGGTGATGTATGAGGGGGGAGGAGTGTCCAGTGTAAATGGCCTGAGTGCCCTGTGCATAGGGCTAATCATGTGTTGACGTGTGTTACTGGATGCTCCGTGTTATTGCGATGCCTCTAGATCTGTAGTCAATGAGGGCCCACAATACAAGGATATTCTAGTACAATTATGCGGTAGATATTGGTACATACAAAACAGCTGATAGCAATACTCCCGACGACTGGTGAGAGAGTCTAACCATCCTTCTTACATAGAGTTATCGATAAATTTTAACAATAATGTCGGTTCTTATATAGCGCTTTCCCACCCAGTCTGGGTGCTCAAAGCACTTTACAATTATTACCCCTGGCTCGGATCTAAAGCGGCACAGCGACCCTTTATACTTCCTCAACTCCCTGGGGAGCATATAATCCAACCATGTCGACTATGACTATGAGTGGGTTCGAACCAAGACTGCAGTGAGGACAGGCACACAAGATACCCACTCAGCCACCTACGCAATGACATCAATGAGAGAGTTGATAATTTCAAGTATAACCCTTTTGATTTCTGGGAGGGCTGGAGGATTTTGACCCAACAAGTCGAACAACTTTCTTTTCTGGCCACTACAACGTTAGCAGTTTGATAAGGTTCAGTAGTGCTATAGGCATGGAAAAGTGTATGTCTGTCTGTTTGGATGTGTGTGTGTGTGTGTGTGTGTGTGTGTGTTTGTGTGTGTGCGTGCGTGTGTGTGTGTGTGTGTGTGTCTGTCTGTCTGTCTGTCTGTCTATGTGTGTGTGTGGGTGTGTGTGAACAACTATTTTTCCAAGAGCAACTATAAAAGGTTTGTAAAGTTGGTGTCATAGGTCTCACACACAGTGACCTACCGTGCCATTGAGTTGTGTCACTTCAACCCTATATATAATGTATTATAAAGGTGACAGGTTTGAATAGACAGGGGTACTGAGGTCAGGACCCCATTGTGTTTTCATTCATGCAATGTGCAGTAGGGGGTGTTAACATACCATTGTATTTTCTGTTTCATGTACCTATACCTCAACTCCACAATCCTGCAATGTATGTTTTATGAAATTCTTTTTGTATGTTTTTTATTATCTATAAAGTCATGGCTATCTCTGGTGATAAACTGTTTGCGAAATCAACGATTGCCAAAGCTTACCAAAAATTCAGACCAACGTATCCCGAAGAAATCATGGAAAGAGTTGTGAGCTTCTTGAAACACAAGGTAATGGCTGAGACACATTTGAAAATTTAATATGTCCATATTCACTGTATAATGACACACATAGATAACTTAAATCACCCTTTGGCATCAGACACTCCATTTCAGCACTCTTAAACCAATACATTTTGTTGTACAGTTACATCAATACACAGTCACATTGATATGTTTGCTGGGTGATTTTACCTGTATGTGACCATAGACCCTCCACCAAGGAGGAGGGTCTATGATGTGACTAATATATTTACTAGCATGTACGCATGCGTCAATTATGCCAACACACCAACATGATTACCCGGCAGTAGTCTAATTTTACAAAGGAGTGTAAAAGTGTAATATTCTTCAAAGAATACAGGTCCTTGGAGCTTAGCAATTGATGTCGGTTGTGGTTCTGGTCAAAGTACAAGGAGTTTGTCAGATCATTTTGAGACTGTCATAGGGTGTGACGTCAGCAATAACCAGTTAGAAGAAGCCATCATGAAAGATAATCCAAATAATATCAAATATCAGTGAGTACACCATTTGAGTAATTGACAAAACATGGCAAAATGTATGTGTGTAGCAAATTTACCAGTTGTTATTGAAAAAAATGAGGACTCAGACTGACAGACATACAGACTGGTCAACAAACAAACAAACGAACAAATAAACAAACAAACAAACAAACAAACAAACAACATTATCACAAAACCTCACCTTAATGTGAGGTATAAATGGGGAATGTCTTTTGCAGGCTTGGTAGTGATGGTGCAATCCCTGCTGAAAATAATTCTGTTGATCTTGTGACAGCAGGAGCAGCTGCTCATTGGTTTGACTTGAAGAAATTCTACAGTGAGGTGGACAGGGTACTCAAACCAAATGGTTGTTTAGCATTATATGGATACTCACATGAAAATCTTTATAAAAATGCCAAAGGTCAAGAATTGCAAGCAGTTTTAGATGAGGTTGGAAAACTCAATGTATGATACAGCTTATCAACAGCATTGTTATTATATTCATTACTGTCAAACATGTTAATTATTTATTGTTCATCTTAATGTGAGAGACACTATTTTGTGAGAGATTTTGTTCATAAAAAAGAATTCGCTGTCATTCTGAAATATGTTTTTATTTAAGAATCACTATTATTTGTCATTCTGAAATATGTTTTTATTTAAGAATCACTATTATTATCTTTTAACGTAGTTGGTCAAAGCAAACTCATTACTCACACTTTACCAATGGTGGCTTGGAGTGTGCACATTACCTTGACTTCCTGTACTCACTTATTATGATGTATATTGTAAGCCACCATTCATTCGCAATATATAACATTTATTTTTCATATTATTCTGCCCAGTTGGTAGATGGAACATTACAAGATTCCTGGCCAGACGACAGCAAACTTTATAAGAATCTATACAATGATATTATGCTACCATATAAAGAGAGAGAAAGGTAATACATAACTTTAAAGAGACATCACTTTACCTTATTACAAGAAAAATATCAATGAAGATGGGTTGTACAATTTACTTTTCTGTTATACCTAACAATTTTAGCACTTTATTAGAAATTCAGAGTTTGTCTTATTATACAAATATATTTCAAACAGAGGACTAGTTTTAAAGCAATATGTGAAATATGTCTGGAGCCCATGTAGTGATGAAATCCTTGTTGTTTGAACAAAGTGCATCGCGACGAAATCACTATATAAGTTCTTACTAAGTTGTTAATATCCCGAGTTCCAGCCACTATGTCGAATTTAGCTTAATTAGATGATGTCAGAGTTCTGTTGAGGAAAAGTTATGTAAATTCTGCTCGACGTTTACTTGATGAGAGCCCTTAGTTACTGGTTAGGTTTACTCCTAGGTGGGTGAGGTTTTCATAGCGTGGGACTCCTAGGTGGGCGAGGTTTTCGTAGCGTGGGACTCCTAGGCGGGCGAATAAATCAGACGACTGCTGTGTTGTTAATAGATACACATATTACAATTCAGGTATGATATACTAATGGAACTGAATTCAACTGTGGTGGACTTTGTTGGTTATCTCAGTACGTGGTCAGCTAGTCATATATACATGACGACTTATCCAGACAGAACTGATACTTTCCAAAACCTTTCAGACAAGTAAGTTTTTTAAAATCAAGTATACTAGATTGTGATTGTGGTTGAGGTAGAATGTGACTTGGAGACTGATTTCCATGAGAATCAAAGTTACTCAAATCTTAACATAATTTGCCATAATCAAGCTTGTTCTTGATTCTTGGAAATAATACAACAAATATTAGGGGCTCAATATCTTGTTTTAAGGAAATATACAATCTTTAATTTTCTGTTGGATTGGTAATTATTTCCGAAGCACATACTTAACGTTATGCAGTATCTCAGAAAAGTGCACCAATTTTTACATTCATGTAAGACTGATGACTGACTGCATTTAATAGATACATCCATGAGGCTAAGCAATTATGTTTTACCATTCCCTAAATTTTGACAAGTTGGGAACTGCCCCATTCATCTTGCTCAAAATAAATGGAACAGTTAATAAATATAAGGAATGAATTCCAATTATGTTATCTCAAGTTGGGTCACATGATCCAATATGGCACAGACTATGATTCAAAATGGCGGCGCCCATAGGAATACAGAAATCCATAGCTGAGAACTTCTTTGTTTTATTTGTCTTTGGTTTTAACTTATTGTACGTTGAGCTGTCAGAATATCGGTCCGTATCAGTAAAAGCAAGGAAGGTTGACTGCGTCAGTAACATACAGTGATTCTGACTATTTGTTCTTCCATTGGCTTTCAGCTTCATGAGTGTCCTTGGTTCGGAGACGACACCTGAGAATACCTACATGCATATATGTCGCCCTTTCTTTGTCTTGTTGGCAAGGAAACCTGGGGAGTAAACACCTGTAACAGTGATATTATTTTTCATCAACCAACAAGATAATTACATTTAAACTTGGTCTATTTTCATTATGTGTAAAAAGACACTGTACCTGTAAATTAGTGGTCAATAATTGTATCCATAGGTTATGTAGTGACAGGTTTAAATCTTGAGTGAGCACTTAGTATGAATCCAGAGCCATGTTAGTTTTGATTTGCCTTGATACATACCTATAATAGCAGTTCTCATTAAATATTCAATAAATCATTTAAAGTTGTTAGAACGTTTTTTTCTGGGTTGATTGTATAGCTTTAAACACAAGTTTACCCACATGATTTTATACATCTCATAGTGTACAATATTGAGAAGGAAGTCATTATATAATTATATTTCTAAAAAAACAGTTTCAAACAATTACAGCTCCTGTTACAGCTAGTTTAGCTTCTATTAAAGACAATGAGTTGCATTTATTGGCAGAGTAATAATGAACTGAGTGGGCTAAATTGATACATCACTGTATAAAATTGGTTTCAATATAACTAACGGCATGTAGTAGTCAGCAGTTGTATAATTGAAACTGTTTTATTGATACAATAGGGTAAGAAATCAATGATGTTGGCAATTGTATAGGACTTTAGAAACGAACGAACGGCAGCAACTGGGCACGAACCTCCAAATTGCAGATTTCAAACTAGTCTAGAATTCTAAACTGGTACAGTATTACGTTTTAAAAACTTCATACTAATACCACGTCTAGTCATGATGGTTACAAAAGGTGTTAAATTGTGGTGGTGGTGGTGGTGGTGGTGGTGGTGGTGGTGGTGGTGGTGGTGGTGGTGAACCAAGCGCAAAGGGCGCATGTCCATGTAATCCATCACAAACTGACAGGCTGTCGTCACCTCACCCGCGACTCGTAAAGTATCAACAACAAGACTGCACTGATATGCAAATGTCCAACCAGGACTCCACCTCCAGTCTGTTCTAACTAAAATCACGTGGGGAGGCGAAGATGCCAACTTGTTATATGAACATGGTTGGGGGGAGCACAGATTTCTGTGGTCGAACAACCGTTATGACTAAACTGGTATTAGTATGAAGTTTTTAAAACGTAATACTGCACTTGCACTGTACCAGTTTAGAATTCTAGACTAATTCCAAACCACATTTGCACTGTACCAGTTTAGAATTCTAGACTAATTCCAAACCGGTCACTCTAAACATTCGACCATCATGACTCCATAGAGCAATTGATCATTTGTCATGTTACGGCGACAATATTCAACGTCATATGGAAAGGGGCTCAGGCCATTTCAAATATACCCATTCCTGGGATACTGAAAACGTCGTGCTTGTAGAGGCACTGCCGTAAGAGGGCATATGTCGTGTGACGTCGGGGAAATTCCTTCGGGGTTAAAGTTCAAGCAATGGCGGTTCTTACATTTGTATGTAGAGAGTTTGTCGTCTGCCAGTCGAGCGTTTAAATTTTGGTAATCTATTATACTCTTTCGACAACTACCGAAAATAACATGGTCCGCTTTGTCTGTAACGCGCCTGGATTCAATGCTTGCTTGGTTGGTTGGTTGGTTGGTTGGTTGGTTGGTTGAAAAACAGAAAACATTGGAGAAACAGAGCAGTACCATTGGCCAGCTCATGGTAGGGGTGTGCTGCCAACACTGTCAACCCCATACCACATTTTAGACCTATTTTAGCCCAAAACCATTTTAGATCACAACAGGATTTTAGAAGATCAAATTTTAAATCGAAATGCTTTTGTATTAGTTCCATGCTTAAGGGAATGGTTGATCGTAAATACATTTTCTCTCAGGTGGCCACATTTTGGGGCAATTAATTTCACAGTTGATTTGGTAAACAATGGATTACATTTTAGTCCAAACAAAAATCGAAAATAATGTAGTGCGGACCCCATGTTAGACTCTCCAGCAGACCCCCATTTTTACCTCCGTAAGGGAGTGTTATGTGATGCTTTTGTGTGTGTGTGTGTGTGTGTGTGTGTCTGTCTGTCTGTCTGTCTGTCTGTCTGTCTGTGTCTCAGTCTCTATCTGTCTGTGTGTCTGTCAGACTGTGGACACGATATCTAAAAAACTACTGCATCAACTCTAATGAAACTTGCTATGAATTGTCCATATGTTAAAGACAAGAACTGATTAGATTTTGGTAAACATCCAATGAACATTAAATAGTATATTAATGAAAATGTAAATATATTAAATTAGCGTTCACGGTATCGTTTGTCGCATGAGGGCGCTAGAACTTTCCAAGTCAAGATGGATGCCTTAGACTATAGCGTGTATTATGTTTCCGTCATCAAAACAGCTGTCTTTGCATGGCGTAGCAGAGTGATTTTGGTGAGTTGTCGAAGATTTTATGTTATGATTCTTGTTTGTTCAAGTGTTCGAAATAATCTGTGTATGCACACTTTGTTTTATATTGGTCAATTTATCGCAAACCACACTCAACACATGTTCTCGTCTGAAGCATTGAAATTGGCGATGATTTCGCGGCAAACCTATTTCGATTTGCAGGTTGTATTTCTTAGATCAGCTAGTAATTCTGGCGAGTTGAAGTCTAAATTTGTACTGTAGTAGTGTTCACCATTGATCAGAATGACTGGAAGGTGTGATAATGTGATAAGAGCACACACTCCATTCAAGTGACAAGGGTGAGCTTTGCTAAAGAGTCCTCAGTTTTCGATGATGTTGACAAATAGTAGATGCCGAACGTCTACGGCATGTATATTATTGTGTTCCACTATGGCACGTGTATTGTCGGATCGTTGTCCGTTCACACTTGCTGATGTTCCCTCCTCCCCCTACACGAACGTACACAAGTGCGACCTCAAATTTCTATATGATGTAAACTGTGATGAAAATTGTAGCGGTCACACCACTACGATTGATGTAATGTAAAAACATGATTGTAAACACATGAAAATACTACCCGAAACCCAGCACCATATCACATTAGAGGTAAATTTTTATGAACTTACCAACTAGACTGTCGACAGTCGTTCGTGCCTTTTTTGCTAAAACCAAAGTCGTCGCCTCGCTCCATAGCACTGTATACTAACGCGTACTGATAGGAACTGTGAGTGCCGAAGGCACGAACGACGCTTGTGCCTCCGGCACTCGCTGTTGCTAATCAGTACGTGGTTATAGTATTGCTCCGGATTGGAGCGAGGCGATGACTTTAGTTTTAGATAAAATGTAGCAAAAAGGCACGAACGACTGTCGCCAGTCTACTTACCAACAATTCAGTAGTAAATACAAATTTAGCTGTTATCATTGAAGGAGTGTAGTTAGAAGTAAGAAAATTAAGTTCAGCAATCGCATTGATGTCAGACCCCCCCCCCCTCCCCCCTAAATGAACGAAGTTCGTTTATTGAGCTTGTTTGACATTATGCGATCGTCCCTTATAATCTTAGTGGTTCATTTCCATAATTAATGATTTTTCAATAATTAGGCAATATCTTAAATATGCAAGGTTCAAATTTCATAGTTTCATATAATTATTTTTTTCCAATTAAGGGGTACATCATGTATAATATCTATAACTCGGAATTTTCCATTCCAACAATGTATATAGGTAAAATCTATGGTTTTGTCCACACGGGAGGCATTCAGTTTAGATCTGGAAGACCAAAGGGCTAGAATAGTCACCCAAAGGTCAAAGAGAGGAGTAGCGCCCCCCCCCCTTTTTTTCTTGCTGCCACCGTATCATATCAAGTGTGTATTGGAAACCATTCACATCACAGTCACTTCTTCATCATGGAAGCCGGATCTTTCACAATATCATCAGAATCTCGGACCACTATAGTCTGTATAGTGGTGTGAGTCAGAATCAATGACTACTGGGTTTAATCCTTTGATGTGGTTCATATGTGTTTGTATAACTCCCACAGTTCACGGAAAACCAGTCTCGGCTCCGTTTAGCACGCTTCTTCCATTGATGCTGGCCATAATGCGATGATGCTAATGCAAGCATGTCCACAGGATTAAAATAGCGTCTGGTAAATAATCCATTTCGCAAACCATGCAGTACATCGTATTTTTCGTGAATACACTTTGCGGATTGGAAAGTTGAAGTCTAAAATGTTCTGTACATCTCTAAATGTGAAATCCTGTATTTGTTCCATACTCTTGTAGTGATCGCAAATTCTTTTCCCGCCCGCATAATAATCCACTATGGTAAAATATTCGAGAAATATCCGAACACCTTCTAGGTTTCTGGTCGAGCAAACCATTTAATTCCTCGGCACTGTACAAAGTACTGAACAAATTTGTGAGATGCCGACGTATCAAAAAGAGAATTATTAGCCACACGAGTACACAAGGCCATTGTGACCATAGTGTTTTCTGTTGACCCATTAATGTCTACGAATTACTCACACAGATGGCACATAGCAAGACGTATAAATTGCTACGTGGCATGCAAGTGCACAGGTAACATCGATGGTCAGAGCAATGAGAGGCAGGGGGATTGTTGACATGGAAAGAACTCTTCAAGGAGGCCCAGAAGAGAAAATCAACAAGAGAGGGACGAGGTGAGAAAGAAGAATGTAGACCTTAGAGAAAAGATGGTCGGGAAAGATGGCAAAGGAGCTGCCCAAGAAGTTCGAGTGAGATAGCTGTGATAACGAAAACAGTAATTAGTTTCCTCTAAAGGTAAGTTTGAGTAATAATTTAATGCTTTTACGAACTCGTGGAAAGTACAAGTAAACGTCCGACAGTTCACACTTCACAAAACACGAGAATATTTGCCTACGACAGCTAATAAGTAATAAGTAGTATCGTTAGCAAGTCTTCAAAGAAGAAAAATTATATCGAAGCCCGCCCTCTTGCGATCGAAAGATGCAAATAACCAAACAACGAACGCAACGACTTGAACAAGAGATACTAATCGATCGACCAGACAACTTTGTCGCAATTGTAACAAATAGAACAGTACTAGTGCCAACGCTGCGTCGAACCCAATTTAAATCATAGCGCTCAACGCTATATCGTGACTAACTTGTGGAAAGTACACGAAAAAAAAATAGATATTTAACATCTAACAAAACACTATAGTGATAGCGTTACTAAGCCTTCAATAAAGGTGGAATGAGTCAAAGTAAAATGTAAGCCTCTCCTAATTTCGTTTTCTAAAGTATTGCTCTCCCTCGGCCTGGGCACTTATTTGCAAAATCATATGACCATCCCATAATTCCCCTAGCCCTCCCTCTGATGGCTCCCTATGTTGAAGTGCGTGGCGTACTTTTGAAGCAGACAACTTGTGTTGTCAATGTAAAATCTCACCCTCACTAATTTCATTTTCTTTTGTCTAACGTACACGTCTATGCATACTGTGGTCGATATTGCAAAATGAACTTGTACAATTGTATAATATTTTATTTGACATGCAATAATGTGAAAATACATTATATAGGGTAAATGTATCCAAACAAATAACATTAAGTATGGATTAAAAAAACACTAAACTACATATTGTTACATTCATTTTGCAGCACTCAATCAGGGCTTGAACTTCATCACCAGTAACTCTATCATTTCACAAACTCTCTCTTCTGGGGAATCCATTGATATCTGAATCTTTCGATATTTTGAAGGGTTTTTTTTCGCAGTTTTTGAATTTGATCGATCGTAGCATAGCCTTAACATATTAACTTGTTATCTGAATTCGTCCAAACAATGCTAGCAGCATTTCATATTATAAACGAAAGATAAGCTCAATTAGCCCGCTAGAGGACGCACTTCAAAACATAAGGCTATAACGTGTCATTGGACTTTGAAACAAAACAAGATAAAGGGGTATGCTATCTATCGGACGTCAACAGACACTAGAGATATTACAAGTTACGAGAACTACTCCAAATAAATGTTTTGTTGTGATACACATTTGGATTAATCGGGATCACAATCAGTGACTGAACTGGGTTCATATGCACCTTCACAGAAATCAAAATAAACAAAACAATAACGGAAACACTTTTGTGATACACGTATATCTGCATTTAAATAATATGCTGTGCGGAACTAGTGAATGTGCAGTTTAAGAAAACGTAAATCCGTAACGATGAAATTTTAATAAGTTTTATTAATTAATCTAGACAAGATTTTAAATGAAATTACCATGCGTCTGGATTGTCTAACTTCTACATCCTCTGGACATCATGGTGTATAACATGTATCTTTGTATTTGGGAGATAAATATCTAAAAATATTTGTTTTTGTTGTGTTAGTTTTAAAGCCATTTAGATTACCAACTTATATGACAGGTTGGTGCGATTTTCTTATCTGTCAAAATTATTTTCAAAAGTTTTTCCAGTGTTACACTCACCATTGGAGTTGGCCATACGACCATAGTGACAGTCCGATTTACAGTTCACGTCTTAACAAAGTAACCATGAATACAGTACTATGAAATGTGTACACCATGAATACAGTACTATGAAATGTGTACACCATGAATACAGTACTATGAAATGTGTACACCATGATGAACACAGTACTATGAAATGTGTACACCATGAATACAGTACTGTGAAATGTGTACACCATGGATACAGTACTATGAAATGTGTACACCATGAATACAGTACTATGAAATGTGTACACCATGAATACAGTACTATGAAATGTGTACACCATGAATACAGTACTATGAAATGTGTACACCATGAATACAGTACTATGAAATGTGTACACCATGAATACAGTACTATGAAATGTGTACACCATGAATACAGTACTGTGAAATGTGTACACCATGAATACAGTACTATGAAATGTGTACACCATGAATACAGTACTATGAAATGTGTACACCATGAATACAGTACTATGAAATGTGTACACTATGAATACAGTACTATGAAATGTGTACACCATGAATACAGTACTATGAAATATGTACACCATGAATACAGTACTATGAAATGGGTACACCATGAATACAGTACTATGAAATATGTACACCATGAATACAGTATGTGCTATTTTAAACCGACTTCAAATCAGAACACAAATAATAAACACGATATTGATTATGTGTTTATTTATTTAGATAAAAATAGCATCTAAAGTTAGACTGTATTGATATAGCTGTCATTTCAGAATAACTACGCCATGGATAGAGCTAAGCATACTGGGTTTTATATTTACAATACGTTGATCAAACTATCGATATCCATATGCATGTTCACACTTGAAATGAAACGATTATCATAACGTTGAAATTCCTACAACAGGGCGTTATCAAAGTTTGTTGACCCCTGGCAGGCACACTAAATATCATAAAGACAAGTCCTGGTATCTGTCGGGTCGAAGCATGCAAAATATCGGTGTCGCTTCTCGCTTGGAAATGATGTGTTTTCTACTTCAAATATGAATAGCTAATTACCACACCACCACCACAACCACCACCACCACCACCACCACCACCACCACTACTACTACTACTACTACTACTACTATTACTACTACTACTACCACTACTACTACAGTACTACTACTACTACTACTACTACTACTACTGCTACTGCTACTACTACTACTACTACTACTACTACTACTACTACGACTACTACTACTACTACTACTACTACTACCACCACCACCACCACCACCACCACTACTACTACTACTACTACTACTACTACTACTACTACCACCACCACCACCACCACCACCACTACTACTACTACTACTACTACTACTACTACTATTACTACTACTACTACTACTACTACTACTACTACTACTACTGCCACCACTACTACTACCACTATCGACACCACCATTATCACCACCACCACCACTACTGCTACTGCTGTTATTGCTACTACTACTACTACTACTATCACTACTTCTACTACCACTACTACTACTACTACTACTATTACTACTATCAACGGTCACTCACCACCTCAATCACTATATTCTATTACTTTATGGTCATCGCCATTAATAAATTTACGGTCAAATCTTTTCCTTCTCTTTACCCATCTGCCCCCCCCCCCGTCCCCTCTCCCCCCCCCCCCGTCCCCTCTGACCTTAAAATATTGCAAACGATTTCTAGTCGTTCCGATCCCAAATGCAACAAAACATCAAAACTTTGGTCAAGGTTAGGTATCATATCATCCATACATGTATGTATGTATGTATGTATGTATGCATGTATGTATGTATGTATGTACTGAACGAACTATTTTGACTTGACATTCCAATTAGTTTGTTTTATCAGTATCAAACGTGTAAGCTTGCAGTCTCTGCCAAACTACCAATCCATCTATTAGTAAATACTGCCTTGTTCAATAAAAGCATAGACGCCATTGTTGTGGCATGCTCAGTAAAGCGAATGATTGATACATCTAACAAAAACAAACGTCACACTTCGTGTTTTTGAATGGGGTTAACTTTAAAATGTACAGTGTTTACGCTCTATTGCAATTAACGTGGTCACTTGGGACCCCAGGACAGAACGATGCTTCGGGCCATGTCCTTGTCCTCAAAGTGACTGGTTGCCTAGCAACGTTCTATATGCCATAACAAAACGGAGAACATAGCAAAACACGATGTACTTATAAGAGAAGGCACGTGGTAAAATAAAATTTTTAAGGTCCAAATAAGCTGATAAAACTGAAACTGTAGACTGGGAATTAATCATTCTTGCGTCACAGTACTTTTAGATTATATGTGGGTCTTCATCTCCCGAAATTTTGCGAACTTCTATAATATGACATAAATAGTAATTGTTATCATCTCACACGGAGTGAGACAAAAACTCGAAAACAATCACCTTTATAAGATAGAATTATAATAGACGGTCAGATGGTGGGGAATGATACAGGTTATGTATTCATTCCATTATGCTCCAACTTCCCTAGATGGAAAATAATTTCCTCAACCCTCCTGCATTTCTCTCATGTAAGAATTCTTTGTGGGATTATTCTGGTACTTTCCCGTAACATTTCTATTTGGATTTAAAGAACCTTTACCACATAATTTTGGGGTAAAACAGTCTCGGATTACATACATTATTAGATATACGATTCGCATACATCTGGAACACATTGCATTCAAGATGCCCTCATTTCATTCGTCTGTCTGTCTGTCTATCTGTCTGTCTGTCTGTCTGTCTGTCTGTCTGTCTGTCTGTCTGTCTGTCTGTCTGCTTGTCTGTCTTCCGTCTGACCGTCTATCGACGTCCGTTCGTTCCCATCTAGTTGTTACCTCCGTGTCTCTGCCAGTCTGTATCTGCATGTCTCTGTGTCATTCTATCTATCTTTGACTGCCTATGTCTCTCTCTGCCTGCCTGCCTGCCTCCCTGCCTGTCTGTCTGTCTGTCTGTCTGTCTGTCTGTCCGTGTATGTATGTATGTATGTATGTATGTATGTATGTATGCATGTATGTATGTATGTATGCATGTATGTATGTATGTATGTATGTATGTATGTATGTATGTATGTATGTATGTATGTAATAATGTATGTATGTATGTATATGTATGTATGTATGTATGTATATGTATGTATGTATGTATGTATGTATGTATGTATGTATGTATGTACCTGTATGTACGTGGACGTACGTATGACTTCGTGTCTGTCTCTCTCTCTCTCTCCCTCTCTCTCTCTCTCTCTCTCTCTCTCTCTCTCTCTCTCTCTCTCTCTCTCTCTCTCTCTCTCTCTCTCTCTCTCTCCCTCCCTCCCACCTCTCTCTCTCTCTCTCGGTGTGGGAAAGTATGCGGAAAATCTGCAATCGTGATCCTTAATAGGCCTCATTATTCTCAAAGTCTGTCCGTGCGTACAATCTGTTGAATTACAAAAGACACCGATTAGTTAAACTCTTTTCACTTTATCGTGTGTAAGTTGAGGGTGGTCCATCGTTTACACCACAAGATACCAGCCAAGAATAGAGATACTTGACTTTTACTTGTATGCAGTCTAAATTACTCCAACTACTTCGACTACCTTCCTTTAGGGATTTTTTTTTCTCCGTCATGGTAGCCTGTAGTGGCCTTCAATGAAGTGGTTGATGACGCGTCACTCAATGTCACGGATCCCTTATTCAAGGAAAAGAAAAGAAAGGGCGAAAGATAAATAGTATATGAGTGCGCTGAAGTAACTTTCATCGCTATTGAAGTGTATCTGCTTAAAGCTATGGTATTTGTTGACTATTTGAAGCACTATTGTCACTTTGCATTACGTGTAATGGTTACTGAACTAACCCTCACCCTGATATAACCCGAACAGTCACTGAATATTCTCAGCAAACTTATCCATGCTGACTCAGTTTGGTGCTAGCTATCTGTATGAGGACTTCCTGTCCAACCACTTAGCACCAGACATTTCATCAGTTTTATCCATGGAAACATTTCAATGAATTGAATAATATCTATGTAGTTATCTAGACATGCACGTTTGTTGGTCTTTAAACTGTGATATTTGGCATTCCTTTGTCCCAAGATGGCTAAATGTCTATAATACCTCTAAGTATGATCGTCTAGAAACACATTTTCATGTCACTCTGTTTTAACTCTGAGTTTGTGGCTAGAGCAACAAAGCACGTTTGAACACATCAACAGAAATACTAGATATATATTTTTTCCTGGTTCAAGTGCTGCTTGCATTCTACCGTGTAATCTTCTTGCATGGTGAATTACAACAGTCCATCCCTGTAAACCAAGTCTTATTCTTTGTGAAAAATAAACTAGTAGAGATGTAGGTGTCACCAACTCGAAACAATGACAAATCCATATCTCATTAAGAATAATTTAAGGTGTGTAGCCATAGACCACCAAACATTGTTTTCGTTTGGTGGTCAGGTGTAACATATGTTTCCCTCTCCTGCTGACACTGTCAAGCTTTGTCATCATTTAATTAATGCCTTACTTTTGGTCAATTCAAAGTAACTTAACGACATAGACTTACACCATTTAAAATATAACATTTGCCACACTCTCCAAGAGGAACCACTCAAGCTACATTGTCAATACTACCATCTATGCAAAAGGTTCATTATTATGCATAGAACATAAAAGGAAATTTGCCACACTCTCCAAGAGGAACCACTCAAGTTACGTTATCAATACTACCATCTATGCAAAAGACTCATTACTATGCATAGAATGTTTTCCAAAACCCAATTAGTTCTCTTGATTCACACATGAAAATTGGATATTAAATTTTATTACTATGCATAGTGTGGTTTTGAGATATCTTGTCGGCATACAGACCTGAAATCGGACAGACAGACAGACAGACAGACAGACAGACAGACAGACAGACAGACAGACAGACAGACAGACATAGGTATAACATAAACTTCCCTCTCTGATTCTGAAGGGTGAGTGTAAGACGTCAATACTATCCCCATGGGATATCCCTCCCAAATAAGACGCATCTCCTCCTCATTAGACACCAATATTATCTCCTTGCTAACAAGATGCCGATACAAGTTTCTCGCTAATAAGACGTCGATCCACCCATCTCTCAATAATAGGCCGATCCACCCATCTCTCAATAATACGCTGATACAACCCTATCAATTTTGACAAATAGACGCATGAAGTTGTCGTGCGCTGGCGCCATATCGAACTGACAGTATGCGATCTATCGCTTACGAATTGAACTGTGCTTTTCATTGGTTACTAATTACGAATAAATTCTCATACATGACTGTGTATAAGTGTACAAAATATACTTGTTACAAGCGATACATTGTTTATACATTACAGTGAATTATAGACAAAAGTTAACGTGAATAACTGCTCAGGTTTATATTGAGTATTTGAAATAAGTACATAAATGAAAATACTGCATTTTTTAATTGGCCCATTTTTGCTTTCCATTAGCTAGGAATTATTTGTATTGTGTTGGAGGATATTTAGAATGATGTTATAATGAGATTGTATGCATGGCCACATGTTTCAACCGTGTAAACGTCCTTCATACACGTACATCATCATTCTTAAGGATTAAGGAGAGGCAAATACAGACAACAAGGTTAAATATCTTATATATGTTGTATCAGAACATTTCCAGAACGTGTACTTCACATCCTTCGGAAATGTCAACATTTCATATCTCAAATTATACAAGTAATATTTTTGTTCTCTTTTCTCTTTTTTTCTAATGTTCATTTCTGTTCTGTTTTCATATGACAATTCTCATCAGAAATGTCTGTTTATGGAAATTGCAGTAGATTGCGATTACAACATGGAGCATTCCATTGGCGATCGCGGTACGACGGGTTCCATTGGCGATCGCGGTACGACGTGTTCCATTGGCGATCCCGGTACGACGCGTTCCATTGGCGATCGTAGTACGGCGTGTTCCATTGGCAATCGTAGTACGGAGTGTTCCATTTTCCAGTAGCTCACATAGTAAACAAAGGCGTTATTCGATTATAAACTGAACCACTTGTTCTAAGCGTAAAGCTCGACAAAATTCAATTTATTTGGTCGAGTACCGTTAAAATTATGACAAGGATGCAATTCATTCCTTTATTAGACCGTTATAAAAAATAATTGTTGACCCCGAAGACGGAGAGATAAAAATCTACGAAATGCGATCTTGTCTCATTACTGCTTCTTAGCACGACAATTTGATGTGAATCTGTGACCGTTATCGCTGGCAGTCACCGGTAGATTCCATTACATTCGATGCAATCTTGGCGACATTCTGACGACATATGTGATATTTTTCTTCAATGAAATTTAAGAGACACACTTAAGAGCATTAGATACGGTTAACATTCTACTAAGTAATCAACGTATTTCAATCGATCGCATTCAGATAGGTATATTTTTATGATCATTCTCAATAACACGCGTTTTGCATACTTTAACCGACTTTTTATTCGTCCTAGTTAAGTTTCTACAAAAGCTGTACTTCTTGCCTTCCTATCTATTCAGCGATCGTTTGAATTTTTATTGACAACTTGAATTTTGCGTTTTTCACTATTTACATGGAATTTTGGGTTTCTTCGAAATATACTGTACCCAAATTATCAAAAACCCAACCACTAAAACTGGCTACAGGCGTGGTCTTACAATAAAGGAACAACAAGAAGGGGACGGGTGGCCAAAAGGACGGACGGACAGACAGACAGACAGACAGACAGACAGACAGACAGACAGACAGACAGACAGACTGACAGACTGACAGAAAGACTGACAGACAGACTGACTGACAGACAGACAGACAGACTGACAGACACACACACACACACACACACACACACACACACACACGAAAACGTGATAATTCAAAGAGATTACGATTCCATTTTTGCCTTTCTGTATGTCAATGAATCCAGCCAATGTTCAAAATACTACAGTAGTTTAAGTTTTACTAAACGTTTCATATCAGATCTGTTGATCTCTGTTATATGTACATAGTAAACTGTTGTTAATTCCTTTATCTTCTTCACTATCTGTCTACGTGTACCTTATTTGTTTGTCTATATTTCTATATATAATTTTATGCTTTTCTGTCTGAGATCAGACCATTGGAGATTATTCTCTTCTAACTCCCTTCATGCTAGACTGGAGACTATACGTCTTCCCAAATTTTAAGACCTACGAGCGCGGGGAGCCGCGAGGTGTGTGACGCCTACGAGCGCGGGGAGCCTCGTGGTGTGACGTAAGTTACATTACTTTGCCATCATCTGTCGGCTCAAACACAAATGGCAAAGCGTCGATGTCGTGCAGCAAGATAATTTTTCTACCTGTAGTCGCATGACATTTGTCGCATAGTACGCACTGCGTATGTATGTATGTATGTATGTATGTATGTATGTATGTATGTATGTATGTATGTATGTATGTATGTATGTATGTATGTATGTATGTGGCTGTATTCATCTACGCGCGCGCGCGCGCGCGCGCGTGTGTGTGTGTGTGTGTGTGTGTGTGTGTGTGTGTGTGACGTTATGTTTTGCATAAACGCAGTGACCTTCACCTTCAACATTTCAATGTTAATTAACTCAATCTAAACGCAGCATGATCCAAATAGAACAGAGAAGCGAAAATGATTTTAAATAAAATAAATAGTGTTTGTTAATTTTTAGAACTTGAAACACTAAAGTTACTTCTGAGCAGCGACTATCGTCACCGATTAATCATTAAGTATGCAAACTAAAACAAGTTTTACAAAAAAGATGAAAACATCCTTGTATCGGATAAAACTTGTAGTTGCAATCTTCAACTGATTAGGGATAAAGTAATGTCAATAGTCTATGAGATGCTGTATGATTCGATTACAACGGAGTATCATCAATTATTACTTCAATATCAACGCTAATGCATACAACTGCGAAGGAATTCTCTGCCCTTCGTAAACTGAAATTATAACAATAAACATGTACCAATTACTTGAAGGCAACTGTTTCATTAATGGACGCATCGCATAATTATTTGGCGACGCTCGTAATACTGCAAGCGAGGATTGCCAAGCATGGCGACACAGGGCCAGACTATGTGGCTACAATTCCTTATCAATTTATTCATCTCTATAGGGTATATGTTGACCACTTAGTTGACATAATTTCAAAGTAGAGTCTTCACCCTTAGGGTCATTTCTCACGCAACTGAATCTCCCTGCGTCAGGTTCGTATCGCCTTATGAAAACAAATAGCTTGAAATCAATCTCCTAACTTACAAATTGTGATCGATAATTATATCAATTATACCATATTAAATGCTTCGACATCCTGCTAGGGCATGTGTATAAACAAAATAAACTTCTTCCGCTTAACATGGCGTATTAGAACATAATTTGAAATTGAATTTCATTTCGTGCCTATCGTCATACATTGGCACCTGGTCTCCATTTTTCTTGCCCCGGGACTTTGGAGTAGGGTGTGCCTAGCTACCTTGGGGCGTTTGTGTCGCCACTACCGTATACTACGTTCCGATGGTGCTAATCATGACCAAGAAAACTGTTAAATATTGGGTCAATATACTCATCATTTTCATCATCAAAATTGCCGCGTAAAGGTCTATTACTTCCTCATGTAATGTAATTTCAGGCACAGGAACTTCGAAGCGAGCAGTTCCTACTAAATTTAGTGAACTGTTTTAATAAAAAAGACCTCGAACATTTAACTTAAACATTTTATCTTAAATTGAAAATACTAGTATACCTGGATATATATATATATATAATATATATTATAGATTTGTTTAAAACCGTCCACTCTCCCATTCACTAACCCTATCCATCCATCATTCATTCATATATTCATTTATTCATTCATTCATTCATTCAAGTTCTCAATCAATCATAAATTATGTCATGATTGGTTCAAGTTTCCCTTCATTTTTTTCTATAACGATACTCAGTAATTTGTCATTGAGAGAGAGAGAGAGAGAGAGAGAGAGAGAGAGAGAGAGAGAGAGAGAGAGAGAGGGAGAGAGAGAGAGAGAGAGAGAGAGAGAGAGAGAGAGAGAGGGAGGGAGGGAGGGAGAGAGAGAGAGAGAGAGAGAGAGAGAGAGAGAGAGAGAGAGAGAGAGGGAGAGAGGGAGAGAGAATAGTTAGTGAGTTTCAAAATTCAATTGTATATGTATTTCAATCTTTACCCTGATGTGACGATTTTTTAAAGAAATTACAATATGATCTTAAATGATAAAGAGTAAGATGTGCAGTCACCTGGTTAGCTTCCGAAAACCTCAAACTAGGTCAACGTGAAATGCTGACCTTGAACTTAAATTAGTTAACGACTTTGCACTAATGGAACAGGTGTCCTGGTTTGAAAAAAAATGACATTTGTAACTGTCGTATGAAGCTGTCAGTCATGATGTCACGGGTTTAGAAATGCTAAGATACACGCGTTATTTTTACAACCGTAGAACAGGTGCAAATACAACAGTTATATGTATAAGTGATTTATTTAGGGAATGGAAATGGACAGGAAATAACAAGAAATTGCAAAATACTAACATTTATTAAATATACATGAAGACGAAAGGTTCCTGTACTTTCAAATCATTGCATATTATTCCTCAATTATACTGTTTTCGTTCAGCCAATTTAGGAAAAACGAATGACACAAGAGGCCTTGTCAATACGAGTCGCTAGACTCGTAGTGATAAATTCCTTAGGTCATGACTATTTTCCGGCTGACATGAAAATATGTACGAATAATATAATAAGTCCTCAAATCGAGAAAAATAACGGCGATTTGGAACGTTTTTACTCAAATTTCGGGCACCGCATAACCAGTGACGTACAGTGACGTAGACATGGGTTGTTGTGACGTAGAACGACCAGGATATATAATCCATATTTTCTGTTCAAAGACAATAACTTGGCTTGTGCATGGTATACTACCAGTTATCAAGCTAAGTCTACTGTATATGCATCGATTTGTTCCTAAAGAAAGTTTGGTCTTTGACATGTTTGTTGATGTTGCATATCGACTTTAGCCGTAAATGGGGCCTAGGTTACAGACATGTTTCTAAGTGGTTCTACACATACAACATTTCATTTATTCACTCGTGTCGTAAAATCACTCTACTCCTTTACGATTAATTAGAACGTCAAAAGATACTTAGAGCGGGAAAATCACACATTCACGTGGCTTCGCTTCATGCCACTACAGATTTATATCAAACGTATTACTTCATCTCACTGTCTAGCTATAATCTGTAAAGAGGTTCTACCATAGACGTTTGAGAGAGCTCTCCAACGTCTATGGTTACGTATGATAATTACAAACGTCTAAAAGTTATATGAGTGTCATTTGAAACTTCAAGAACCACAACACCAATGACGTCACGCTATGAAGCGTAGAATTAGACAAATGTAGGCATTTCTAGCCCCATATATACTAGCCTTGAATGCATGCTAGTATCCATACACTAATTTCTTGAACATGCATGGTTTCCAGACTTGGTATGTTTGTGTTGTTTTAATAATTTAATACATCAAAAACGATGGTCAAGAACCTTAAAGTTGTACTAGTTGTAACTGAGGTAATTTTTTTTCGATCAGATAAAAACATGTTCATTGAAAATTGTCAAAATACCAATGATTAGACATTGTATATCTCAATTAGATGTCAGTTTTAGCAGAATAATAGGTTGAAATCATGATTGTATTGAGGGCGCTGATTTTTCGGTGCGGACCCAAAACAAATTGATTGGATATGTTGCACCATACTATGTAAATATGTTTACTCACATGTTATTCAATACAGTACAAGATGTGTGATATTAAGACTAAGTCAGTATATCTAACAAGAAAGTGTTCCCGTTGTAACTTTAACGATGGAAGACTTGTTGTGGAATACTTGCTTTTCTGTTTACCATAGTATGACGTATACCTGAAGTGTCTTGAACAGGGCATGATTTCATGTGGTCTGACAATATACTTTATTCACACAAATACCACCCAAGTCCACGATATTACTTTTGCATCATCTATTATTGGAGTTTAAACTCATTGAGTCATCATTTCATTCACATCCCCTGACTCACTTGAAGTGACAATTTAATTATTGATCGAATTTTTTTGGGCAAGGACGCAGACCACAGGAAAATTATACTTAATTAACCCCACACCCTTGAAGAGTGACTCACTTGTGTAGATTTTCAACCACAACACCTTATCTCTCTGTCTAACTCTTTCTATTCATTATCTGTGTCCATTGTCATTGACACATTGCATAATAAAAACAATCCATTCATATGTTTGACTTTTGAAAAAGAACATTTCTGTATTTCCTTTCCCGCTGGCAAAATCAGAAGTTTTTACGACGTCTAGTCATTTTTTCTAAGTTTTTATGACATGGATAAAAGACCTTTGCTTCCGTTTTGAAGCAAACATAACGTCCAAAACGACTATAGTTTAATTTGGGTAAATGATGGTAAGTTATAGTTGCCAATATTTGTTAATCAAAATGACCTTTCATTGAAAGCAATAATTGAAGTATAGCAAAGAGGAAAATTGTCACTGACGTATTTCCGGTTCCGGTTACAATTTCTCGTGGCGACGTATTGGATGAAAAATGAATGAAGGGGCTTGTTTTTTCTGTTTTGCGTGGGTAGAATCGAAGCTTGGCCTTGGGAAAGAAGGTGAGAACATACTGTAGCGTGTAATGACGTCTTGGAGCAAACACATTGTTCATACGTCGATTTTTCGTAAGTTTTCAGAAATCATCAAAAAATAATTTTTCAACGACGGTTCTTCATCCAAATCAGCTATACCAGATAAATTTGAGAATTTATATAATTCAGTTCAATCCTTGCAAGGTTTAGGTCAAGTTTGTCTACAGATTTGGCGCTAGTTTTGTAAGTTATGTCTTTAATAATAATTGCAGTTAAATATACGTTTTCCTCTATAGGCTGCACAATTTGCCATAAAGAAAACTTTATCACTATTCGACTTGTAAGTCGTAAATGATAACATTGACAAAAAAAACTAGCAAAGACGTCTTGCTGCAGTTATATTATTTGTCAAAGTATGAAACCAAAAAACAGCCTCGCTCTGAATCCATTAATTAAGTAATAAAGAGCGCCACCTAGAAATTGCCAAAATTCGAATTCACATTTTTCTTTGCAGCCACCATAATTTTTCGGTAATAACTGGCATAAGTGTCCATACTGCTATTTGAAAATTAATATTTCAGGATGCTATAATCAAAGGAAGTTGATTCAATACTTATTACGTTTTTTTTGGTGTGTGTATAAGAGGCAAGACAAATGTGAGATTATTTCTATCTTGTCAGGGCTGAACGACTAGTCGCACTCTTTACTATTCACGTTCAGACTTTTTCTTCAAACTTGAGGACTTTGCCGGGTAGGCGATTTAACGTTGCTTTTAATAGTCCTATATGGTTGGTAATAGGATTTTGTAGTCGGTTAAGACAGTTATTGAGATTAGATTTTTCAGTCAGTTAAGACAATTATTGAGATTGGATTTTTCAGTCAGTTAAGACAGTTATTGAGATTTTTCAGTCGATGTGGACCGTTATCGTTGAGACTAACATTCATTGTTATCACTGAGATATTTCAGTTACTTCGGACAGTTATTCAGGTTTAACTTAAATTCTTTTTAGTCACATCCTTTTTCTTTGTAAGCTTTCTTTGTTAATAACAAATGAAGGGACTTTCCTTACAAACTAAGACCCCTATTTGAGGATTTCTTCAAAAGTAGTATTTGGTCAAGGATCCGGCATATACACAGTATGCATGTCACGTGACAGGTGCAGGTTTCGATAATGTAGGCAACTGAGGTCACCGCGAAGTCAATGACCCTTTCATTGCCTGTTACGAGTACGGAGATTTCACTTTGTACACACGAGAAGCAATTTGATAAATATTTGTGTGGCAAGTCGATAGATAGAAGTTTAAAGTAGTGAGTGTATAAATACTCTCTCCCTCCTCTCTCTCTCTCTCTCTCGCTCTCTCTCTCCCCCTCTCTCTCGCTCCCCCCTCTCCCTCTCTCTCTCTTTCTCTTTCTCTCTCTCCCTCTCTCTCTCTTTTTTCTCTCTCTCTTTCTCTCTCTCTCTCTGTCTCTCTCTCTCTCTCTGTCTGTCTCTCTCTCTCTCTCTCTCTCTCTCTCTCTCTCTCTCTCTCTCTCTCTCTCTCTCTCTCTCGTATCTAGTGGTGTAGAGATGTTCACTATAACGTCTCTCAATTCTGTATTCGTTTACTGCAGATATTTTTGTCAAAGCCCTTCGTTGCATTTTTTACCCAGTTTTTACTCCAGTTAAGTGTCATATCTATATATTTCTCAATCTCAATTTATTTCTCTCTGTGTCGAACCTCCAAACGTCCAATATTATGCAGTCTGTTGTATTTTAACCACCGACCCGAATGTAGAATAGAGTCGACAAAACGTTGACATATTGTAAACATAAGGTTTAAATGCCGTAATCCCGATTAACGAACAAGGGATTAGAGGCACTTTAAAATTCAAATAGTTGACACAAATACTTGACGAGAATTTTGACATAGCTATAAACATAGCCATGTCACAATGTCATAATTGATTTATATGGTGAAAAGTTGACATATGCCTGTAAAAATGGTATTTCTGGCGCCAAACATCTTTCAACATTAATACAAACAGTTTCCGGTACATACAGAAGTTAGCAACGACAAACATACTTGAGTATAGTCAACGAGTTCATTAACGGCTACCCTAGTCTACAAACTATACGTGTGAGCTAGTTTTTTTCCACGATCTCTGTCTCCCGAGAGATCGTAGAAAACGGGCCCACACGTGATAGTTTGTAAACTACGAGTAGCCCAAACTTGACTCGACAAACTGGTTTCCAAGTCAGATGCCAAGACTCTGGGCTAGACTCGTGTTACTTCTGAATCAGAACTTTTCTGTGATCAACCACCGGATGATCATATAATATGGTAACCTCAAGTCTTTCCATATGGTCAAATCAACTAAAAGTGCTGCAAGTGTGAGCCTACTATAATCACCATGTCTGTTATCGAATACCTTAACACCTGTCGTCGGAATACCGTGCACAGAGACGTTACACTACATTCAAGTTAGCGATTACTTAAAATCTTCCTTGGCATCGAGCCAAATTTGATGGAACGATGGTATTTCTTGGTTCTTCTTAAAACATTATCATAAATCTTGTATGGAATTTATGATGTGATGACGTAATGGTATTGACTCATCACATTTAGTTTCATGAATTTACTAAGAAAATATAAGGGTAGGTCCTTTCTACCTCCATGCTATTGTGCACATTTTAATATAATGACGGGGAAAATACATGAATTGCAAGCGTGATGGCTTAGAGGTTGTAAACACGGTTATATTCTCTCTCTACCGGTTAAAGTTGGGTATTTCTTTTGGATTTTGGATTTGTAAAACAGTTTTGTCATGGCTTCCTACTTGAGAAATCAATGTGAAACAAAATATGCCAAGTCCTTGTTTGTAATTCAATACTTTGCAAGAAGCTGAAAAATGTGTAAAAAGTTTGGTATTGTACGTACAATTTATGCAAAAGCATTTACCTTTGATTTCTACGATTTTTAGAAAGTGACACTTTTTCTAAAATGTTGTAAATGAACGATTGAAAGTAACTAGTAATGGTTTGCATAATGCGATGTTACAAATCTCACATTAGCTAGTAATGATTTACATAATGCGATGAAGAAGGGGAGGGGTGTCTAGGTATATATGGTAGAAGAGGAGGGGTGTGTCCAGGTATACTTGGTGAAAGGTAAGGGGTGCCAGTGAGTTTAGGATTTCACCGTGATTCACAATCGTAATATAATGCTATATGGATTGGGTGAGGGAGTGGGATAGAGGGTGGGGGTGGGGGCAGGGGGTGAGGGAGTGGGGTAGAAGGTGAGGGAGTGGGATAGGGGTGGTAGGAGTGGGGTAGAGGGTGAGGGAGGGGTGGGGTTGGGAGTGGGGTATGGGTGAAGGGGTAGGGGTGAGGGAGTGGGGGTAGAGGTGAAGGAGTGGGGTAGGGGGAGGGAGTGGGGTAGGGGTGAGGGAGTGGGGTGGAGGGAGTGGAGTAGGGGGTGAGGGAGTGGGGGTAGGGGTGAGGGAATGAATCATATACTTATATTCTTTTGATTTCAATAAATCTCGAATCTTTCCATACAACATATTGTAGGAATTGATCGGGTACATCCAGGCTTGGAAATTGATAACTTTTTCGGACTGTAGATACTTTTGGAGAGGTATAGACTTAGCCAATTGTTTGATGTACCATGTGACAAGTAGCTCTTTCCGGCGATTTGCCACTATGGTAGGTGAAGTACTAATGTCGTGTTTTCCCTACTTAAGAGTCATATTGACCACTTCAACCAAGTTTTATTTATGGTTTTGACAAAACCTTGTGCTCGAGATTATCAGAGGCAATAAATATCTAATCGCAAACTTGACTCCTGATACGAATGACGACATTGAGGAAAATAAAGACGTAAAAATGACAAAAATAACTTCAATGTTTGCTCACAAAATGCCATCGATGATGTCAGAGATTTAAATTTTGATTGAAATCAATCAAGCACGAACTGCTGGACCTGACAGTGTCTGTACGTTACGTGTGAGGCGTGAATGTTTCTATCATTGAAAGGTCACCAAGGGGTCACGCCGAGAAACAATAACGCGAGTTTATTTTTCCTTCTCCGAACTATGCAGTGATTGTCATTGTTAAGGACGAGTGGGTGTTTCTAAGTGATGGAGTTTATTACAAAAACGCATCGTTTTGTTAAAAGGTAAGCGTAAAATATCAACAATGAATACACGAAACGAAGCCAAAATAATAGATAATAATGTTATTGACATACATGCGTCAATGCGTTGACACGATGAATTGTGATGAAACAGTTCATGTCCTCATTTGCATAATTTCGTTGCCTGGCAACGTCATCAGGGGTCTTCACTGATTAATGTGTGACCTTTAGCGTGTGATGTAAAGTTAATACAAGCTAATGGAAATAGTCGATATGAAAAATGATCATTCAGAATCGACATTTCAAAGTGACCCCAAACGCAAGATTTGCTGTCAAAAATTATTAAAAAATAAAAAAGGTAACAATGCTTGCGAGTGATCAAGCAATTATGATCAAGTCAATATTAAGGAAAGTCTAAGAAATTCACACTCTGACATTTACACATAAAGTTAACGCTATATTTTCTACGTCACGGCATGTACGATTGTCAACACCTGTATAGTCCTAACAGTAACACAACCATCCTGAGCTTGACTCGTTCCTGACTTCACAAAGCGTGTAGAAAAATTAGGTCAGCGTATACTAAAACACATGCTAACGTAATCGTCGTTCACTATAAGTTAACATAGCAGATGGGCTAATAAATTATTTACCAGTCACTCAATAAATAACGTTTTGATTTTAAAACACAGACCTCTTTCCCTTCGTTGTTGTATGCAATTGTGTGTGTGTGGGGGGGGGGGTCCTACCCTTCAGAATGACTGGGTCGGGATGAAGGACGTACATATAGGTCAATACGAGTTTGTCTTCAACTAGGAAGTTAACCACACGTGAGATGTGCATGGACATGTTTTGTAATTGCGATATGATATCAAATAAATAGCCAAACTTTGAAAGTTTAAAACGTATGACGACATGCATTTGTAATATGGTTCTTCTACGAATAATTCAGACGTGCATTAAGTTACATTCCAGGTATACTGTCCGTTATCGTTTGTCTGATCGTACTATATATTAATACCGCTTTGCTTTTTTTCTCATAACGTTGTGTCAACAAAAAACTCGTCAATTTTACCTTGGTGATTTTGGAGGGTGTTAAACCGGTAATGCATTTCTGCGTTGTTGTGAGAGCTTGGTAGCTTAATGGGTCAAACTTCTGTGTATAGAAGGTACGCTACAAGGCCCGCTGATGGTGTCAGCTCAGGGAACACAATTTGTTACGTTCAAGAGATATACCGCGGAGTTCGGCTTTAGAAATTTGTATCCACGTGGGTCAACCCTACTTGACTTCCTGACACGTCTTTTGATCAGGTTGTGTTAACTTTGTTAGATGAAAACGTAGAGTGGACAAACGGTGTCAAAAAGCATACAATACAGTCAAAAGAACCCGTCCACACCACTAGCCCCTTTTCACACGTCTTATTGAAAATTCCAGGCAAACTATGCAACTGAACTGCCAATCTCCTGCCCCTATGAATAAGTCCCACTGTCACCCACATCGAATAAGTCACCTAATAAGCATACAAGTAATAAATTGGGGTCGTTTGTTAGGGAAATGGTGATCTAAATTTAGTCAAAACTGATAAAAACATCCAGAAGATACAAGGTATTTCTTATCATTAGGAAATACCGCTTTTCAAAGCAACACGTTTTCTGTGGTTCTTTCCTTAAAGTAAAAACGCGTTAGATTTAACAAAGAAACAGACTAGACAGTCTAAATTATGGCAGGTTCATTATACAGCACTGATTAAGTCGAATTCGTTGGCTTATTTAGGAACTCAATTAGACATTCAAAAGTAGCGAAACATTGCTCATTTGCTCTGCAAGTTAAAGTTGTGGGTGGCATGGAATACACGACCATTGCGAGACCTAGGATACAAATTTTGCTGTCAACATAGAGTTTGTCAAACCTTTCGGATCCTGGTATTTTTTGACCAATTTTAATCAAATTAAAATTGCAATTACAGAAATGATGCCGCCTGAAATGTTTGACTCTGCAACAAACTTTTCCTGCTCATAAAACTAATTGTCACTTATGAACAGAAAATTATGATTGTATATGGCTGCCAAATAGTTGATTTACTCAACTTTACGTTCTAAACTGGTCATACCTGGCTCATTTTGCATAACGCTTGTTGACAACGAGTCTAATGGCACCAAAATTCAATAAAGTCAAACTTTTAGTCGGCATTTGTCAGTGTTTTAGAGGCATATGTAAGTTGTAGAATAAAGTAAACATCGGCTGTATGTTGAATTGAGGATAAAATATTGGTTGGCTACTGCCACGACGTGACGGACATACATCAAGATATTATTTTAATAATGGGCAAATCGTCCGCTATTGAGTCAATATTTTGAACTGAAAACTACGACACATTTTATATTTATTACATATTTTTGATACCATAATTGATACGCTTATTTTCAACAGTTTGTACAGAATTCTATATATTTAAGTTAATGCGTTTTACTCTCAATATCGTCATTAACTCTTCACTCGACCTCACTATCAATTTCAGGGCTGTTGCCTTGTTGTACTCCGTGCATGGAGTTTTAGGAAAGACCCAAGGTCTGTAGCTTGGATTTTATCTTGTTCTGTCCCACAGTCAACGTCAGACTGACACGAAATATATATTTGTACTTCACGATTGCTGCGGTTCAAAATGTTCAAAATTTCGTTACCAATAAATTTATTCAAAAGTTCACTTTACGGACATGATCATGAGTCCCTATAGCGACCCTATTAAAATTTTGAAAAAGACCAATAAAACGGTTGAGGGTATTTGATGATAGGGGGAAGTCAGTTGGGACTGACAAGGTGGGCAATTTTAAGGACACAATCGGTGGCAATGCGAGTTGTAATAGTGGGCCCACATTAATGACGTTACGATTTAATATATGCAATACAAGCCCGCGCACTTAACGCCAATTGAAGCATTTCACAGGGAAGCAAGTGTCTACTCGGCCCTTTGTGCAGCGCCTGCTTAGCGTTCCTATGTACGGTCCATTTGGGCGTTTCTTCTTTCGCGTTATTGTTTTACTTAAGCTTCCGTCTTATTGGCTACAGCCTGCTTGCATTTTCTACTCAAGCTCGAGGCGTAATATACATTTGAAAACGTCCACTGACAGAGAGAATACCCCCAGATTGCATGTGACGTCCACAGTTGAGATTATTCTTTGGTAGTATACGCTGAATCCGACAGAGGCATGAAGTCGTTGATTCTGGCTTTAGCTTTACTGGTAGTCGTCTTTAGCGACACCCACACCGTCGCTCTTTCCTACGACCGAGACTACCTCGACCGGAATGGATATCCTGAGGACGACGAGAATGATTATGCCGAGTTACCGTACTCACTAGCTACACGGACGAACGACGAGCGGGTGAGTATGACTATTAGCGACCCTATACACATTAGTGAGTCCGCCTCTGTTGTATGTATTTGTGAAGCCACACACACGCGCAATGGGTCGACCGTGTTAAGCGTTTATATGTGCATTTAAGCATGCGATCTACAAGTACACGGCTTTGTTGACTTAAATACGATGTACAATGCGGCGTGGATGCCACAGTAGACTTGATCTTAACCCTTACATTTACACAACATACTAGTAATCAAGTAAGAACAGGGCTTCGTTCTCATTTCACTCAGCTAGACACATTGGTTGTAAAACTCCGAGTCTCCGATACTGTTGGCGAAAATGTACTTTTAATGTGAAAGGGTTGCGATAGTTTTGAAAGAGCACACTTAAAACTAACAAGACTTTTAGTCCTAAGTGTGTCACCAAATCGTCGTCGGAGATCTAGCTCGCAGTTAAAACACCGCTCAAAGTTCAACTGTCAAACTAGCATTGCTGATGCTTTGTGTTGATGTACACAGCAATCTTCAAGTTGTTCAAAGCCCCGTCCACCAACAGTGGAGGCCCGATACCTTACCGGGAGGGATCGCTACCAGATACAGTATTAACAGCGAGACATGAGTGATAACTCGTTCGGTAAATAGCCTCATTTGTTGGTCGTCTTTTAGCTGAAGTTACCGGCCCTCCAGGCAAAACCTTCTATGATTTTCACTGCTACCATTTAGGTTACTCGTCAAAACAAAGCTGCGAACTGACCAACAACCATTTTCGTAGTCTTATGTCGAATATTGGGAAAATTCTAGTTGACTATCTTCTGGACGTCTGTGATCTCCGTGAACTGAACGTTTTAACTGTTCCAAAAATTGAAAAGAGAACGTAAACTTATATTTTTTTGGACCTACATGTAAACGTCATGTTAGAGTTGTTAAAAGATTTGAGGAAGCCCTATACAAATCATGCTAAAATGACAGTTTCCTCCAAGTATTGACACTGTCCATGTATAACGACTGTATAGACAGACTATTCAAGTATAGTTTCTAACTTTTTTGTATAATTTTTCGACAACTAAATCTAGGATTGTGTTTAATGTGAACAGCTCAACTGGATCATTGTATATCAACTCTGTAGTAGCAATTCCTTGATACCTAAACTAACTTGTACATACGCTGGTGACCAGTAACTCTGACATGGACCTATGTAAGCCCCCTCAAACATTACACAAAGCCGTGAAATTTTCTTACTCCAAATCTTTGAATAGGTATTTCAAATAACATTCACTTCTACTTTTTGTTGTTTCTATTTTCTTAAAATTTTATTTATTTTGCAGGGGATTTTTTCCCCTGTGCAAATGTTACTGTGTGTACATACCGAGCGTATTTGGTTTGCGGTACTCCGCGTGTAGTGTGTCAGTAACCCTGTATGTATTCTACCCGTACAGTCGGTTTATCCATTTTTCATCGTGATATCAATATCGGAATATTTTCGCGTAAAAATTTAATATTTCAAAGATTCTGATAAAATGACGCGAAATTTGCGAAAATGTAGAATTGTTATGAAATTATTTATATAATAGGAGATCGACGTTTCAAAACGAATCGATATTGTATATATATGTAATGCATTAATAGTATGCTTAATGTACTCTGCAAAATAATATAAATACACGACTGTTCCCTCAAGTGTAGGCCCGTTGACTCTCTGGTGCCGAATGCGCAGAGCGAGCGGCGTCACTCCCTGTGTCGCGACACCACTCAACGTTCAGCCGACATTTGTCGTAAGTTGGTTTTTAGCAACTCGCCACCTACTGTTGAATTAATCGACATCCCTATAGAAAAAAATGAATTCTATAGATTTAGTTTCATTGATCGTTCACTGTACCATTAATTTGGCGCCTTGAAAATTGCACTGTCCTGACGTTACGCACGAATTATGTATTTCCATACTTCCGTTTGTTTTGTCATGTTTCATCGTCACCGAACAAGACATATCTGAGCGTAACCCCGTGATACTGAAACTCGAATACTCTGAAAGTCTCTGAAACTCGAATACTCGGTCTCTGAAAGTCGTGTACATTGAAAGGTATATTTAACAAGTAGCTCCCCTGAGGCAATCGGGTAACGAACTGGAAAACTCTTCCCATTCTTCGACACAAATGGCTTGGAAATGTTTTGTGCAGAAATTGCCATTTTGCCTCACATTTTAAAAAGGAATAGCCAAATATTTTCATTTCAATTTATGAAACACTAACCCGACGATTTATCGATACTTCATCGAATTCCGTAAAAGGGTACTTCGTGATAATACTGTTAGCACCAAAATGTACTCAATTTTCTCATAATTAATTCAATTTTTCTTGAAAAGTACTCAAATCTCGAGAGTAATTATGATTTTACAGTTTAATTTACATAGCTAAATATGATTTTATACTGAGAGAGGCTTGACATTTCTGACCCCTGACAAATGGCGCGCTAAACAGGCAGACGACAACTACACGTATCTTGTCAATCATGACACGAATATAGCAAAGAACCTCCAGCAGAGTACAATTGCGGGCAAAAAGCTAACTTTACATTGGTGTTGTCCACGATCTCATTAAGTTTCCTCAAGTTTTGTTCTCCTGATTCAGTGTCCCTTTGACATACTGTTACTGCATTGTTCCTTTATTTCCACAGCAAAATTAGTGTTTTCTCGTTGCCTACCGCACTACAAAGGCGTGAGAGCCTTGGTGAGCGCGGGGGGAAGCGAACTCCTTGATGTAAACAACATTCAGAAATATAGCAACCTATAATCAGAAATTTTGTTGAATGGAAACCCCTGTCCACTTGGCGCCAGATAAAGTTTGTATGACGAAAAACTAGTAGACTTCTGAGGAAGGTAGAAAATACACAACAGATTTTTGTCCTTCGCGGTTACGTCATCATTTGTTGACGAATACCGGACGATGTTTGCAGAGTTGCACCGTTGTCTATTTCAATGTGAGTTGGCATGCACTCAAAGTATAGAACGGCAAAGTAGAAAGGCCTGGACACCCTATTAGCAATTGCACATTAAAGTCGAGTGAAAGGTGTTACCATGGATACCGAAGGAAAAAATGCACTTGATTACAGGATGTAGTAAACAGTAAATTAGCCCTGAATGAAGGGCAGAATCGGTGTAAGCCACACGTGACAACAGAGTGAGTCTACTCTTTCAGCGGTTCTATTAATCAATTAACACTTTGAATAGCGGGGAGCGCTTATTAAGGCCCACAACACTACATGCTAATTAGCATTGGCATTGCACGACCGTCTGCCAATGCTGGAGATAATTATTAGAAAAAATAACCCCAAAGTTTTGCAGAAACTGGTCTACGTGGCATCCCAAGCGGAAATATCATAATCTCGACACCAATGTGGACAAGAAGTTAATTAAGATAGGTGGTTTTCAGGAATTAAAAACCTGTCCCACTTTTATAGTGACCTCGACAGAGGTATGCGACGAGAACACCCAACGACAAGATACCCACCACTAGGATCTAAATTAATTAACCTGGGTAGAAGAAAAAGGGAAAGTGTTGAGAATTTCAATACCGTACCAATCTTGAATACAAGTTGAAGACAAAACAACAGTAGAGCGGGTTTCTAGTCATTATCAATTTGACAATGAACTTTGCATAGGTTTAGCGGATTAGTCTTCATCAGGGAAATCGAAAATCTAACTTTTTGACACAAGTTACTCAGTGAATGAGAGCAATTGATAAACAATGTATAATTCGATATACGTATATTTCAGGAAATCATTACCATATATGTTCATCGCTGTCTATGACGTCATTGGTACATTGTACCAATCAGTTATAAAATGTCAATTTACTATTTCGGTGATTTTCCCGGGCTTAAAACTTTCGTCTACACGGTCTACCAAACAGTAGTTCATTATTGTGTTGAAATTGTCGGCAGAAATCAGAGATTTAACATGTATGTATCCAAACCAAATTTACAGAAGATTAAATTCACGTCAGTTCGCGAAAGTAGCGAATTAGGGGGCGTGGTCTATATGTTTGTTTGATTGATTGATTGATTGCAGTTATATATACTGTTCGTCATATCAATCAACGTACCTTTACTATAGGACCTTGATAGAATCAAGAACAACACCAATGTAGATGTATTGATTACGTCATCACTGACCGCTACTGTAACTAACCAATGGGAAACAAGTGTTTTTTGTCAAAAATCACAATATTTGTCATATGTTGACAAGTTAGTATTAATCGACATTCACTGATTTCCGGTTCGTCGTGTAGACTTTGTTGTATTGAGTAAAATACGTTGACGTTAGTAATTAGTTTTCTTCTTTCACACTCAACTATCATGTTTCTTTTAATATCCGGCTTGTCGATTGGTTAATAACTTTCATGTTTCTTTATCCGGCTTGTCGATTGGTTAATAACTTTCATGTTTCTTTATCCGGCTTGTCGATTGGTTAATAACTTTCATGTTTCTTTATCCGGCTTGTCGATTGGTTAATAACTTTCATGTTTCTTTATCCGGCTTGTCGATTGGTTAATAACTTTCATGTTTCTTTATCCGGCTTGTCGATTGGTTAGTAACTTTCATGTTTCTTTATCCGGCTTGTCGATTGGTTAGTAACTTTCATGTTTCTTTATCCGGCTTGTCGATTGGTTAATAACTTTCATGTTTCTTTATCCGGCTTGTCGATTGGTTAGTAACTTTCATGTTTCTTTATCCGGCTTGTCGATTGGTTAGTAACTTTCATGTTTCTTTATCCGGCTTGTCGATTGGTTAGTTACTTTCATGTTTCTTTATCCGGCTTGTCGATTGGTTAGTAACTTTCATGTTTCTTTATCCGGCTTGTCGATTGGTTAGTAACTTTCATGTTTCTCATCCGCTTTGTCGATTGGTTAATGACTTTCGTGTTTTTTTTTACTTGCCGTCAATGACTTGATTGAAACCATACTATTGCTAACTACTGTATTTGGAGTCACGCTGTTTTCCATCTTTCGATTCCATTCTATTTTATAATCTATTTATCATTAAATCACTTTATAATTTCTATCAAATAGTGTATGTTCACATGTATACAAAAATTCAATCTGTACGGCAACATGAGTCGCGCACCAATCTGAAGGCACTTTACTGTTTTCAAAAGTTGACGTTTCGTTTACAGAGTGGTAAATAAATATACCTTGGATTAAAACAACGTACTGATTGTTGATGTATTGTATACTGTTCACTATTGAACGTTCCAACTGCGTTTATTTGCAATTGCTGACTGGCCATGGGACGACGTATCCGACTTGTGGAATGTAAACGCTTTGTTGTGATGTAGTATCAATTGAAAGTGTTTTTGGAATCGAGACAGTGCGATTCACTTAAAACCAAGCTATTTTTTGTTAAGAATAGCATAAATTATCACACTTGTAAGGGTAAATATTTTTCTTAGTAGAGACGGGGGCGCTATTAAAGTTGAAGTTTCAAAATCCGTATTCGGAAAACAAAGTGTATAGTAAAGGAAACGTTAACACAAATATTTCGGGTTGAATGCACTCCTTTGCACAGTCCTTTCAAGACCCCCCCCCCCCCCGTCATGAATGCCATACAGGGGACATTGACTTCATGGAAAATTCAAACGACTCGTTTGACCTCACATCACGTGACATCATCATAAATGCACTTCGAAAACTGCTCGATTGAACTTCGTTCGGCTTGCAATTCTCTTGAAATCTCTGTGAAAATGAAAATTGTCACAGGGTAGCGGGTAGAGATAGCAGCATGGCTACAAGGGAAAAGTGGCAAAGAAGAGGGTGGACTATTCATAATTATGTGTCAAGTCGAAATTATTAATATTACGCTAACATTCCATATAAATAGTTGCATAACTTTTATATCCATACTGGGTGTCAAGAATTGCACTACGTTAACCTGCAACAACAAACAAACAAACAAACAAACAAACAAACAAACAAACACCGAAGAAGAAAATATTGGCATTTCAGTTGTAGAGCAGTGAACTTTACTAGTCTGTGGTGTAACTTGCACTGCACTTTGAGCAATGATAAGAAGTAGTAAAAAGCAGCACCGTTGACCCCTTGACTTTGAACACCTACTCCAGGTGCCTGAAGGCTAACTTAGATCTTTCAACCCTAGCATTGAATTTGTGCGGATTTCAATATCCGACAAGTGTATAAAGTAAACGTAGGGACATAAACATTTAGAAACACACTGCTGACTTCTTGTGTTTCAGTTAACGAGTAGGGGGTTAACCATTGGTGTCAACTTTTAACAGCACTGAGATTAGTATGTCAAGTCTGTTGTGGCGTCAAATTGCATCTACACGTCCCCTTCTATTATTACAAATCATTTCTACAATGTTCAGACCAACATCTTTGGTGAAGTAGGGCGGTGGCAGAGAATGTCCTGTGCAAGTAAGCAAGCACCCAGTGACGAGTTTGCCGTGTTTTGAGATAGCGGGGAGTAATGGATAAAAGAAAGGCGACGACACGCGTCTCCTCCAAGTATTTGGAGTTTTCCTGAAAACGTCGAAAGTGGGCAACCACACCCTGACTGTCTTTCAGATGAAAATATCAATATCATGTTTAATCATTGTGACAAATGTTTTGTTCGGCACGATATTGTTGTTCGGCAACGCACGTTTTTGTCATTCACCGCGGATTATTCAAAGCATTGCATACAACAATATTTGCCAAATGTTTTTAATTATTCAAACTATTAACATTTCTTAATTCATTATTCAATCAATCAGTCGGTCAGTCCGTCAATTATTATTATAAATAATGAACCAATCAGTCAATCAATCAATCAATCAATCAATCAATCAATCAATCAGTCAGTCAGTCAGTCAGTCAGTCAATTAGTGAATCAATCAATCAATCAATCAACCAATTAGTTAGTTAGTCAGTCAGTCAGTCAATGAATTAATTAACAAATCAGTCAGTCAATCTGTATCTGTCTGTATCTGTATAATACAATCAATCAGTCAATCAATCAATCAATCAATCAATCAATCAATCAATCAATCAATCAATCAATCAATTAACCAACCAACCAATCAACCAACACAGCACAACGAAACGCAACGCAACGCAACACAACGCAACAAGACACTGTACGCAAATACATATTGATAATTCATTCACTCATGCCCACATACAACTTGTAGTTAATAGAATGTATGAACACATGATACTTGTAGGAAATAGGTAGTTTTTATGGGAGTACACTTGAAATGGAGTGTAAAACGTGTATCCTACAGAATCGTGTAAAACGTATATGATACAGAGAGTCACTTTGATTTATTTGAAACTTTACTGTAAGTCCATCTAAACCAATAGACAATGTCACTTCCACTGATTTCTTATCCAGTTGACAATGTCCTTTCCACGTTCTTGCCAAACTACTTGTGCCTGCAATGATAGTTTGGAAAGAAATGAAGTTTGTCCGCGAGGAACTCCTGAATCGAGATCTGCTCCATACATTGTAAGAGGTGACACAGTCCAATTTTAAACTCTGTTTTTTATATAAATAATTACTTTACACACAAAACTCAACTCTTATTTATGTATACTTTGATGTGAGTACAAAATAACTCTTTAGCAATGGTCTACGAATGGACAATTGTTGTACGATGCCTGGTCCTGCTGATTGCAATGACAATTTCTTTGTGCACTCGAAATTATGTCATTCAAATGCTAAATTTACATCACTATACACAATACTACACATTTCCTGATAATTTCAGATAGTTGCAGTAAGTAGAATCTTACGTAAATCAGAAGAAGTTTAGATTAAGAGTTTGCCAATCGTAAGACAAGACAAGTAAAATACCACTTAGTTTACCAGCAAGGAAGTTTTTCGCACGACTTAGTTAACAAACAAGTTATTTGTTCGGTCAGATACACAGCCTTCATACAAAGGAAAAAGACAAGGGAGAAAAATAACATTTAGAATGTAAATACTTGGCATACTCTCCTTGCGTGTACATCATTACCAACTCGGCGGGTTTTATTGAGATCTTTGTGGTCGACTTTTACTGTGAGAAAAAAGAGGAGAAATGTTTTGAAAACAAATGAAAATATATAAATGATTTGATGTGATACATTGTGAGGTCGTTGACAAATGTCGTTAAGACATGTCTCAGTAATTGGCTTGTATATCGGGGAACCAATGCATTCTATAATTGGTAGAAAGTGTTCGTGACTGATATAAAAGAGTCGGACATCCCTTAGTAAGTCGTAAGTGTCTTGGCCTAACCAATTAAGGTCTAGAAGCCAAAACATTATGAGGGATGTACGTGCTGAAATCAGATTTAGGTAACAATTGAAACTTGTATAAATGTAAATGTGACATGAACAAGGACTTTAAGTGGTCTCCACGTGACTTTAGATCTGGTAGAGGAAAGGGTGCCACCTTTAAAATACGTTTAGTTTGTACTAGTGGATGGGAATATTGTCTGAGTGCTCTCCAGAGACCGTCATATGTAATGGTGTCTGACATACTTCGGGCTCCATGCAGATTTGGTGGAGTTTTTACCGATGGGCGATATCATTCATTTAAGTAGTCTAGAGGGTATTTGTGGATTTGAATCTCATTGTGGCTGAAGAGAGATTTTGAGAATCGAAGCCACAGATAGCATTTAGACTACCATGCAAGATAATGGGTATAGCTACAAATACGTGATATTGGTTTCCTCAATAATTTTTAACCAGAATTAGTGTCCATATACCACGGATTTTAGATATCAGAATTTTCCTGTTTAGAAGGTATATGCTTAGGGTGATAAAGGAAAATATAGGAGAACGTGTTTATTCAAACTGTAATATCACATTAAAAACTAGCTTACAACGTATAATTAATCGCTGTCCGCATCTAGTGTGGGCTAAAAAAGTCACGCCACTAAGACCATCGTCACCACAGTCATACTTGATTGGTCAACCATCCAAGAGCGACACGGTCACAATTTTAATAAACTTGTCAACAAATGTGTTACTAACAAAGTACCATCATACCTTTCTGAACTTATAACAACTAAAGATACCGTTTTCATCAATACAACACAGGGACCAAATTCCACATTGCGAAAGCCCACTCCAAATCGTTCCGATACTGGGCATCCATCGTCGAAAATAGTTCATCAATCTAATGATTTAGGGTTGTATCTGTTCCGTATATGTGTAATGTATTTGCATTTTATTCCAATTGCACGAAAAACAAATTATTGGTGCATTGCCGACAATAAATATATATAAAAATAAAATAAATAAATGTAAATAAATGTAAATAAAATAAAGTAAATGAGTCGTATAGTTGACTGACGTGTAGCAGATTACTATTATCTATACCGATTCTGATGCTAACTTTGTAGTCATAAAAATCAACGAAGAGAATCGCAAAGGTAACTTCTCTGAAAAATGAATCATACTTTCCAAATTGCAATTAGTAAACTATTAATTTGCATGTCAAAAGAAAAGTCAACCCACCAATCAGCGAGTTGCTCTTCATGGGATTGATGGTCCAATAGCAGCTCCTTATATAGTCTAATAATAAAAGCAACTATGATTTATAATTCAACCTCTCATTCTACAGATCTAATATTGAACGAGTAGTAATTGCGTACGACAATTAGTAATATTTTAGAGATACATTCAAAGAGATAGGTTCCGCTATTAGTTGACCAGGTTATTACGTTCAAGTTGTACGAAGGAAGTTTACTACCCCCCAAGAGCAAAACGACGTTTATCTCGTTATACAACCATATTTCCGCCAAACGGAACTGTCAGAAATTAAGTCTATATAATTTGGTACGTATTTTCTTGTTTCTGAAATGAAGTGTGTATTGTAGCACATTCAGTTGGTAATAACTCCGATGTTTTCTCAGTGTTGGTCTACTAATAGCAATTAATTAGTATGAATATTGTCAATATGAGGGTAATTCAAACAATTAAGCCTACTTTTATGAACATCCTGTATATATTTGGTAAAACAAATAATCCTTAGTTTAGCCCAATGGCTGTAACTAAATCCAGGGTTGCAAAATCCCCCCTCCGTCGATTCATCATCTACCCACACATCTTCCAAACCCATCTCTTTCTCTTCCACCTCCTCATGTTGTCATCCTCCTTGTCATCACATCACCATCGTCATCCCCTCCTCCTCCTCCTCTTCTCTCCATCCTCCACATGCCCCCCCCCCCTCCAGCTCCTGGTGACAAACGGAAAATTACATTTAATATAGGTGAGATACTATTCCACAATGACGAACCATATTTATATACATCATAATAACAAACTTGATTCACATAACGTTGTATAAGCAGCAGGCGATTATCGGCGCCAGACTACATTGATTTCACTGTCAAACACTGGAACGGTTGAGATTAAACAATTTCCAGAGTTCTTTTTCCTTCCTGTACTCTATTCTATTAGTACAGTATTCCTAATCACGTGACACACAGTTACATGAAAAATACGACGTCGCTTTAAAATATAAAAGGTTAACCTTGAACTTGGCAATATAATATATGGGCTTGCCATTTGTGTCTCCTTAGCTGGTAAAGCTCTTGATGCACGTTAATCACTTTCCCGATCATTCCTTCCGGACATCGTCACATTTATCGTCAAACGATCCAGGGTATCAGAAATGAGCGTACGCCAGTAATCATCTCGCAAATCATCCTACGTTAGTTTACAATATCTAGCATTTATCAAGCCTTGACGGTGTGCATGTAATGGTATTTGTTTTGCCATTGCCAAACAGTGACAGTGTACCACTTTACTGATCAGATATGAAAACATATCCCAGTCACGTGACGGCAAAGAACAGCATATCAACTATAAAATGAAAACAGTGATTATATGAACATTGTACTTGTGCAACCGGAATGCTTTGTTTTGAGCTCAAGAGACATTTCAAATGTTTATATTGCTTTGAATATATAATTATGTATATATCTGTATGAGGTTACTATGGTAATATTTATGTATGAGGTTACGTTACTATGGTAATATTTCTAAGGAAGCAAGGGTGTTGTAGGTTTATTTCCGGACAGAAACCTTCGGCTTACTCTCAATTTCACATCGTAAGGTTTATATATTTAAGTTTACAAATGCAAGAAAATTACCGAAAGCTAGAGAAAAATAATTATTGGGTTATCATTTATACTTATCATTTACAACCCCCCTCCCCACCCCCACGTACGTAATATGTATTAATTTCAACATTACCACACAAAACGTACGAATGTATATTACAGCTCATGGCAAATGAGAATATATATCGCACTATGAAATGTACATGTCGAGAAACAGTTCTGCAAAGATACTTCCGGTCAGGACAGCATATGTTATCGTTTGCATTTGTGAACGAAATAGAAAAACAGTCTGTTTGTAATCAAAATAGTCGCCTTTGATTATATTTTCGCTAGTAGCTTACGTTGGCATCGTTACTGGCACGTTCCACGCGTGTCCTCATTGGAATTGAAGACTATTTTAACTTACCCATGACAACCAGAAGCCGACAATGTGTATGCAACTATAATCCAAATGTGATGTAAATCTTATCCACTGACGACCGACCATACGTCAGAATGGGATTGTGAAATCTTTATTCGGTCGATTATATTTTGCAAAATTTAATGTCGTTTTGGCGGGAAATCGATTTAATTTGCAAACTATCTCCCGACTGTTTGACGCCAACAGCTATTGTCGTTGCAAACAAGATTGACTATGTTTCCGTGCTCTATTAGTTTCCAACTAAGTCATAGTTTTGTTATCTTCAACGTCAATTTCTCATCCGTAGGTTTCAAGGAGTCCATATTTTAACCTGCCCCGAAAATAGAAAAAAGAAAGACATATATGGGAATGGGTATTTTATATTTTATAAGGACATTCTTTGGTTCATTCAGTTGGTTGTTTGGTTATATTTTGAACTGTCCCGCCCAACTTGTTCTAGGATGTCGTCAACAACGCAGTTGTTATCTTATTTATGGGATTAATTATTATTTCAAAAGGTGGACATAAAACCATGTTTGGTATGTAAATGACATAGGAAAGGCTAAATACACTGTCACTAACCTACAATATATATACTAGCATACCATTGATTTTTGTTCCAGGCTAAAAAAAATTCATAATTATTCTGTTAGTTTACCCCAAATTGTCTCTCGCCGCAAGCTCTAGTTATATTAAACCACGTGACCTAATTTTTACCACTCATCGATGTGTGTACAAAATTCAAGGTCGTTGAAAGTTAATGGATATTAAGGCGGGAGGAACCCATAGCGCACAGTCCTCTGGCGCCAAGTATAAATACAAATAACACTAAT
>NC_135569.1:2982899-2990399 GCF_964340395.1 Glandiceps talaboti
GGATAACAATTGGGTATTTATTTTGGATTTTTAACTGATAACACAACTTTAAGTTGTTTTTTTCTACTTAAAAAAAATTCTGTGAAACGACATACACCAAGTTAATGTTTTGCAACTCATTTTTGCAAAGGAATAGAAAATGTGCAAAAGTAATTTCTTTTGCAATTTATTGAGTTACATAGCCGGACTTGTTCAATGCTGGTTTACATTGTTTTTTTTAAAAGTAGAAAACAAAGTTAAGTTTTTAAATGTCAGCTGCAGGTAAACAGTTCAAAGTTCAAAATTTTAACCTACATGTAGTGTCATGAATGACTGATTATTGATGAGAAATCTATTCGTAAATGGTGATCTTTTAGAATGGTCTCCTTTTAGCAGTTTTGTCAGGAAAGTTATTTTTGAATCATTTCAGTTTTTAGACGCAACAAACTTACACTTATATTTCAGATAGTATAAAAACAGGCGAATACAGATCTAAACATTTAAGTCACCGTCTATGTATATAGAAGTTTACTATGATATTGTTATACCTTTTTAAAGACATAGGTGTTGACTTTGAGAATTTTGTTTATACTTATTATTAATTTGTTTCAACTTTGTTTAAACTGACTTCTTATTGAATCGATATTTTACAAATCTGAATGGTAGAAGTGTAATCTGTGGCCCCCTACCATTTCATTCTCTGCGTGGAAACACCAGCAAGCTACATTGAAAGAATGACAAAAAACTCTTGTGGTTTTCAAATACAACACAATGCAATACAGACATTTACATGCACTCATGCTTTCAAAGAACAATTAGATGTACTGACTGGAACAAACTAGACAATAACTTGGTAATATCAGTATCAGTGGAGACATGCATTGCGACATGTTTGCCCTCCTGTTGATTGTATATAAGTAATGGTCTATTCAATGTATTAACATGATTGCGAATATGCATTGTTGAAGTCTAAATAGTAGACACCATCTCACTATAACCTCCACTATAAGATTGGTGAAAATAATATAGCATAGAAAGGGAGTAAAATTATGTCTAACCATACCTTGAAGCAGCAGACAACAGCAAACCAAAACAATCGCAGCAAAATTATTCATTTCGATCGTATCGATGGATTTATACTCCCGAATCGGTTTAAATTCAGGCAAGCGTTCTTTATATAGCCTAGGTATTCATTGAAAAAGAGGTTATGACTTTATGATCTGTCTGGTCATAGACCTAGATATGACTAAATCTAAATAAACAGGTTTCAGAGTCCATGGTAACTTGTCATTGTTTATTGTAAGTTATCGCAATCTGACCTCAAGTTCACCCCAGTTTCCGGCAATTGATAGCGATTATCTCAGTCAGACATGTATTAAGTAGCACACACTATTTATAATGGGGTGGGGGAGTCAGAGGCATTGTTAGAAAAAAGTTAACATTTGAAAACAACAGGCATCTTCTACCAGGTACATCAATAAACATACAAGCTCAATATACAGTAAAATTTAACAGTTGTACGAAAATACATCAAAACATCACAACATTTTCTGCAACTTACAGCGATGTACATTAATTTGAAATGAGACACACAATACACAGGACACTTTTTGAAATGGACTTTAATTAAACCATGTATTAAAAGTGCTCAGATATTGGTGTTTTGAATGCTTTCAAGAGCCATTTTATTTACAAGCTTGAGATAAGCAATGCGATGCATAAACACGATAAAACAAACTATGACATAGACTGTGGTACAAATGACAGCCAGTCAAAAACTTTCATTTTTCTTTGTCACATACATCCTATAATATATATATATATATTGTTCCAAATCCTTTCATTGCTCGTCTTTACTTTGAATCGCCCGTTGTGTGAAGACAACTCCATTTGAATCGCTTTGTATTTTACTGGGAATGAGGTGTCTTTGACTTAAATGCATGCTCTACTCGACTAACTCCAAAGAACGACTGCATCACCTTGACAACAACAAGTTTGGTAGAACTTGCAAAATTCTGGTAGTTTTCCCTAATGAAATCCACCATTGGATTAACCTCAAAATCTACTCCTACTATCTCTTCATGTTCATACTTATCTTTGGGACCGAGTGTGAAGCGACTTTGTATCTGGTCAAAACTTAGTTGCCGTTCTGGATCAATTCTGTCGTCTGCTAAGTCAACAAAGCCACAAATCCCCCATTCGTGGTTGTCAAATTTCAAATACACAGTAGAAAGTGTGATTGCTTGGCGGTCGTCACCATTGAGTTCGACAAACAGTTCTTCATGTAGACCTCTAGCAGCTGTATTTACTAATGAAATGAATGTTTGTCCATCGTCGTCTGTGTAATCCTTAACTGATGTACTTTCCACTGCACCGCAGGTGTATGTACCTGGACTTGCCATTCCTAGGGTACAATGAAGCATGAAAATATCAAAATGTATTAATTCCTACCAAACAGTACAGGTTTTTGTCAGATACACCAGTTTTTCCCCTTTTCAACACAAGAGCTCAGTGGTGACCATTCAAAAAAATGTTCTTGGACCAATAAAGTATGTTATTATTATAGCAGTACAATATGTTTACTCGTGTACATTTCTGAATACCAGTTGGTTGCCATCTTGAAAAATGGCGGCCATATTCATTTTTGAATTGTTAAAGTTATAAATAATAAGCTTTATTGCCTTTGGCTCACAAATGTGATTCGCATACATAATGAGCTTACTAAATAAAGTGCTCAGTGCATGCAAGTATTCATATTTGTACTGGCAATTCAACAATAATATGACACATCGTCGCCAGTTTCTTTCACATGACAGTTGGTCATGAAAATCTTGAATATAGTCACAAACCACACATATTTTTTTCTTCACCAAACGCTAACTGACTTTCACACAATTTGATTTTCGTGATGTTTTAATACGATATATTGCATGCATGGTGTACAAACATTCACTATTGTTTTGTATATGATAGGTCATACACCTGCAAATTTGGAAGGTCTATGGATAGGTGTGGTTTACATTCATATTACCATTTCAAAACAGAGGATGCCATTAACGTTCACTGCCGTGACTTACCCTCTCTCTTTGAACGTTTAGTGAATACAAATTTCTGTGGTCTTCCTGGACCTTCGTTTGTCAGTATTGCTATCTGAACTCCGAAGGAGGTACTGTAAGCAGGATGAACATCGCTCTTACATGGTATAATATCTCTTTGTACTGGTTCCTCGAAACTTCGCCAAATCTCACGCATAGCACGATGGTGACAGTATGTTGTTTCTGCAAACCTATGCAGTAATAAAATGAATTGACATAAAAGAGTTTGCAACTTACACGTAAATACCTCATATTCATAAAACAATAACTCTATGAATTAATCAATAACATACTTCTGTAATGTTAATTCATCAATTTAGTAAATCATTAACTCGTTCATAAATCCCCCTCCCTCACTCACCCACACATCCTCTCACTCACTCCCCTCCCTCCCACCCTCCCTCACTCACTCACTCATTTGATATTTAGTAAGTAACAAACACAGTATACCAGACACTAAATGAATAAGTAACCAGCCTAAGTACATTATTCCAAAGCTTTTACTAGATATAAAATACTCACTGTAATTCAATAACCTGGGTTTCCTCTGCCCCTCGTCTTTCAGTACTCAGTCGTTTGAGGGCGCCAATTGGATTATCATCAATAATTTTCCGTCGTGCTTTGCTTCGAAATTTCTGGAAATTTTCATAGTATGTCTCTTCAAGGTCGGCCTCCCAGTCTTCACATTTGATGTGGTAGGGTTTGTCCTTAACCATGACCAAACATCGATCTAGGCAGCTAGAGTCGTATCCTTGTGGACGTCGCCTATTGTTGTAATAACCTTCGGTGAACTGTGCACAAAAATGTAAACATAGTGGTCAATAAAGTGTTAGTGATCAATACGTATATGATAAAGCACATTGGCATCATGATAATTTTATAATTAGAATCCATACTGTCCTGGTTTACAATACGACAATGACAATTTTGAAGACATCGATTTATCAAAATTGTTATCTAGGGAGTTTGAATTAATAGTCCTGTACATGTTTCTCTCAACACCGGAAGGGACGACTTACTCCGTATGCAAGCAGGACTAACTAAGCTTGAATGTGTTCGTGCATGACCAACCAAATGACGTATAATTGCAATACATCTTTTCGAATAAATATATCACTGAATACACATACAATACTCTTGTTTCTGACATCACGACGCATTAACAAATATAAGGTCATGATATAAAGCTAAGAAGACGATTGCATACCTCTGTCACTAAAGAATCTGCCACAAATATCTTGGTACCAGTCAGAAATCCACATGAGAAAAATTCTGCTTTCAGAGCCTCCGATTCGTAAGGATTTTTATCATCTATTAAGTAGAATATTGCAAACACACAAAATTGCTAGTTTGGAGATACTAAAGTGTGAAAATTATGATTTAAACAGACGAAAATTGGGTAACACTTGGTCTGTAAACAGATTGCCTCCTTGCTTTTAATTTGCATATTCATGAGTATTTTGTGACATAGGAAATTAAAAATAAAAGCAGGGCTTCCGAGCAGTTCACATGCGTTTGCATAGGAGATGGAAAGGAAGGCCAATTTTCAGATGTAATCTATACATAGTGTATGTAACGAATATGTATAATAGAAGCCTCAAGTGGGGGGGGGGGGGGGGGGAGATATAATCCAGGTATTATCTATGGTGGTACAATAGGCCATTCCAGACTGCAGACAGGAAATTGAGAATACAGCGCCCTCACTCAAATTGAGGGTATCATCACCTCATAGTACTGCTTTGTCCCTTTGTGTAAATCACGGATGTTTTTCATATTGTTCAGACATTGAGGAAAGCAGCAGTGCTCTGATTAACGATTAACCTATACCATGTATACCCCCAAGGTACACATAGAAAGGAAGTAGAGCGCCACCATAGCAAATTTTGGAAAGGCCTATTCATACAATTATGACGGTGGCATGATGGTAATTCGAAGCAATCAAAGGCATAACAAGTGGGAAAGTTTAGCGAACTCGAACATCCATCAAAAGGATCAATGAATCGTTAAGTTCGGAAGAAGATATAGGATATTGTTTACACTACAAGTCTTCACATAACTGAGGAACTGGATTTATCTCACTCTTATATGCCACTATCAAACGTTTTACAACATTCAGAATGAGAAATGACCACAGTTAATGAATTACCATTGATTTTAAGAATGTACATAACTAGTTATGTCATATCTAAATTACCTTGAAAGTATTGGGACACAATAGTGTCGAAATTCGGTCTGCAACATGGATCACCGTGGCGACATGACGTCACAAGTTCAGGCAGTTGTCCAATGAAATTAGCTGATAGAGGTATTTCACCTCGGTGCGGATCACTTCCAACACCTACATCCTCAAAATCTGCCGTTAGAACACTTTTCCATGGTTTACAACCAGTTAACATAAAGGCAACCACCTGACCGTACGAGTATACATCGGCATTTTTGTAGTCTTCTATTGTTTTCTTAGCTAAGGGATGAAAAAATATTGAAAATAAATATCATATCATTAGAAAACTATCAAGGAGAAAAATCAAAGCACACTGGAAAGCAGTTTGCAAGAACATGTTGGTTTGCAGCCACACACAGTATTACCAACAATAAACTATACTGTAGCAGCAACAACAACAACAACAACAACAGTAACAACAATAACAAGAAAAATAAATCGAAGATTTTGAAAATACTGTTCAGCTTTTTCAAACGTGAGGTTTTCACATTACATTACATTACATTACAGTACATTGCATTACATTACAATACAGTACAGTACAGTACAGTACATTACATTACATTACATTACGTCATTACATTATATTATATTATAGAGAAAGACGTAGATAGACTTAGATATGCATATTTTATGTATGTGAAATATTTCAAACTCACGAGTGATTGCAGATTTCTCCTGTTCTTCAGAGTCTCCTTCTTCCTCCTCGGAAACCTCCGCCTCCTCCTCCTCTTCCCCCTCCCCCTCCTCGTCATCGTCATCGTCCTCCTCGTCAGATAAATCATCACGTAGTTCTGGCGCCACCCATCGATCGTCTTTGCTTTTCTCTCGTTCATCTAACTGGTAACTATGACAAGCCAACCCAAAATCAGCAAGTTTGACTCTCATATTTAATGATGCAATGTCGACCTGAAATATACACATGTACATGGTTACTTACTCTCACCCTGCTATTACTTTGTCTTCTGGCACAAATAATCTGGGAAACCAAATATCCAAAACTCTAATTGTTAATGTCAAGGACATGTAAGTCGTGAAATTCGATCAACGAAAGCAGAAGTCAGATAAATTGTTTGGAAAAAGCGGGAAATATGAATAGCCCTCACCCTACTCGTAACATGGACTTCGTTTTAGTAAAAAAGAACATAGTCAACTAGTTAATTATCAGGTACAAAACACGTGCAACATCTTCTTATGCCAAGCTGACGTCTGTCAGTAGAAGAGTCTCGGCCACAAAAAGTACAGGATTCGGTACTATGTTCATTGGTATGCTCACGGGGGCATGTAATATTTCAGAGATTATTATTTTCCAGGTCTACAGACTAAATATAACAACCTCTTGACTATATATTCCTACCTGTAAGGGGAAGGGATATTATTTCTTCGTAGTATAGAGATTGATACATTTGTAGCAGCAGGATTCGTACGATATTTTCCTAGGAAAACGGAGCAATAACACGTGCCCCTGTTATGTGGGTATGCTTAGCCTACGGCACTGGTCTGTGCTCCTGTAGTCCTCGTCCTCTGATCATGAGAGGACGGGGTTTTGTCACAGCCACAGATCAGCGCCGTTGACAGGTGCAACTACTGAAGTAAGAATAAAATCAGTATTTATCAAAGAACATGTTTATAAAAACTTACTAAGATATTATCCGGTTTTAAATCACGATGAGCTATGGGGTCCTGTTGTGAATGTAAATAGTTCAAAGCAAACCCAATTTGTCTGGATAGGTTCCATGTCAAGGTAGCTGAAAGACCTTGACGTTCTGCCGTCTTCTGTCTTTCTACATACCGGGCTAGGTTATCATCAATATACTCCATTACTATGAATCGAGTACCACAGTATATGCTGTATGTCTCAATATCCCGGTCAATGACCCCCATACCTCTATAGGCCACGATATTGTCATGACTCAAGTGTCTGAAATCGAAGAACAAATTATGACATCGAAACTAAAAAATGACAAATCAAAATAATCCTTTACGTATGGCTTTTTATGTTTACGGAATTTCTAAATGTACGTGTACTATAATAAAAATGCGTGCATGTTTATCTTAACGGTCTGTCTGTCTGTTTGTCTGTCTGTCTGTCGGTCGGTCGGTCGGTCGGTCGGTCGGTCTGTCTGTCTGTCTGCCTACCCGTGTGTATGCATATGTGTATGTACTTTTCTTTTTTATTAGCCGAGGAAGGCGAAGTAAAAGTAA